>NW_027517088.1:23417-48888 GCF_048772815.1 Callospermophilus lateralis | reverse complement strand
AGAACAAAATTTGGTGAGCCAAGTGGGATTTGTGTACCGATCTTCACCACCAAGTATCATCAAGATTGGTTGAAAAAATATTTGCAGGTAATTCGGAAACTCGTTATTTCTTAGAAGCTTGGAACCCCTCTCAATGAAAGTGCTTTTCCACAGTCTCTGCGTAGGGCTACCTGAAGAGGAAACAAACCATAGAGAAAAAACTGGGAACTCCATTATTTTGTCAAGTTTCAAAGAGCTACTACAAACCATGTTGGATTTAGAGTTACAAATTCATCTATCTATATAGGAGAGAACAGAGTGAAACCGAAATATAAAAACTGCTACTGTAGAACGCTTCAACCTAAAGAACAAAATTTAGGGGAGCCAAGTAGGATTTGTGTACTGATCATTACCACCTAGTATCATCAAGAGTGGGTGAAAAAATATTTGCTGGTATTTTGGAAACTCGTTATTTCATAGAAGCTTGGCAACCCCTCTCAATGAAAGTGCTTTTCCACAGTCTGTGCCTAGGGCTACTTGAAGAGAAAACAAACCATAGAGACAAAACTGAGAACTCCATTATTTTGTCAAGTTTCAAAGAGCTACTACAAACCATGTTGGATTTAGTGTTCCAAATTCATCTATCTATATAGGAGAGAACAGAGTGAAACCTAAAAATGAAACTGCTACTGTAAACGAACGCTTCAACCTAGAAGAACCAAATTTGGGGAGCCAAATGGGATTTGTGTACTTGTCATTACCACCACGTTTCATCAACATTTGGTGAAAAAATATTTGCTGATATTTCGGAAACTCATAATTTCTTGGAAGCTTGGCAAACCCTTTCAATGAAAGTGCTTTCCCACAGTCATTGCTTAGGGCTACATGAAGCGGAAACAAATCATAGAGACAAAACTGAGAACTCCTTTACTTTGTCAAGTTTCAAAGAGCTACTACAAACCATATTGGATTTAGAGTTCCAAATTCATCTATCTATATAGGAGAGAACAGAGTGAAACCTAAATATAAAAACTGGTACTGTAGACGAACGCTTCAACCTAGAAGAACAAAATTTGGTGAGCCAAGTGGGATTTGTGTACCGATCTTCACCACCAAGTATCATCAAGATTGGGTGAAAAAATATTTGCTGGTATTTGGGAAACTCGTAATTTCTTGGAAGCTTGGCAACCCCTCTCAATGAAAGAGCTTCTCCAACGTTTGTGCCTGGGGCTACTTGAAGAGTAATCAAACCATAGAGAAAAAACTGAGAACTCCTTTATTTTGTAAAGTGTCAAAGAGCCACTACAAACCATGTTGGATTTAGAGTTCCAAATTCATCTATCTATATAGGAGAGAACAGAGTGAAACCTAAATATATATAAATTGCTCCTGTAGACGAACTCTTCAACCTAGAAGAACAAAATTTGGTGAGCCAAGTGGGACTTGTGTACTGATCATTATCACCACGTATCATCAACATTGGGTGACAAAATATTTGCTGGTATTTCGGAAACTCTTAATTTCTTGGAAGCTTGGCAACCCCTTTCAATGAAAGTGCTTGTCCACACTCTCTGCTTAGGGCTACATGAAGCGGAAACAAATCATAGAGACAATTCTGAGAACTCCTTTATTTGTCAAGTTTCAAAGAGCAACTACAAACCATGTTGGATTTAGAGTTCCAAATTCATCTATCTATATAGCAGAGAATAGAGTGAAACCTAAATATAAAAACTGATACTGTATACGAACGCTTCAACCTAGAAGAACAAAATTTGGTGAGCCAAGTGGGATTTGTGTACCGATCTTCACCACCAAGTATCATCAAGATTGGGTGAAAAAATATTTGCTGGTAATTCGGAAACTCGTTATTTCTTAGAAGCTTGGCAACCCCTCTCAATGAAACTGCTGTTCCACAGTCTCTGCTTAGGGCTACATGAAGCGGAAACAAATCACAAAGACAAACTGAAAACTCCTTTACACTGTCAAGTTTCAAAGAGCTACTACAAACCATATTGGATTTAGAGTTCCAAATTCATCTATCTATATAGGAGAGAACAGAGTGAAACCTAAAAATAAAAACTGCTACTGTAGACGAATGCTTCAACCTAGAAGAACAAAATTTGGTGAGCCAAGTAGGATTTGTGTACTTGTCCTTACCATCAAGTGTCATCAAGATTGCGTGAAAAAATGTTTGCTGGTATTACGGAAACTCGTAATTTCTTAGAAGCTTGGCAACCCCTCTCAATGAAAGTGCTTTTCCACAGTCTGTGCCAGGGCTATTTGAAGAGGAAAAAAACCATAGAGACAAAACTGAGAACTCCTTTACTTTGTCAAGTTTCAAAGAGCTACTACAAACCATGTTGGATTTAGAGTTCCAAATTCTTCTATCTATATAGGAGAGAACAGAGTGAAACCTAAAATAAAAAATGCTACTGTAGAGGAACGCTTCAACCTAGAAGAACAAAATTTGGTGAGCCAAGTTGGATTTGTGTACTTCTCCTTACCACCAAGTATCATCAAGATTGGGTGAAAAAATATTTGCTGGTATTTCGGAAACTCGTTATTTCTTAGATTCTTGGCAACCCCTCTCAATGAAAGTGCTTTTCCACAGTCTATGCCACGGCTACTTGAAGAGGAAACAAACCATAGAGACAAAACTGAGAACTCCTTTATTTTTTCAAGTTTCAAAGAGCTACTACAAACCCTGTTGGATTTAGAGTTCCAAATTCATCTATTTATATTGGAGAGAAGAGAGTGAAACCTAAAAAAAAACTGCTACTGAAAACGAACGCTTCAACCTAGAAGAACAAAATTTGGTGAGTCAAGTGGGATTTGTGTACTGATCATAAACACCAAGTATCATCAAGATTGGGTGAAAAAATATTTGCTGGTATTTCGGAAACTCGTTATTTCTTGGAAGCTTGGCAACCCCTCTCAATGAAAGTGCGTATCCACCGTCTGTGCCTACGGCTACTTGAAGAGGAAACAAACCATAGAGACAAAACAGAGAACTCCTTTATTTTGTGAATTTTCAAAGAGCCACTACAAACCATGTTGGATTTAAATTTCCAAATTCATCTATCTATGTAGCAGAGAACAGAGTGAAACCTAAACATAAAAACTGCTACTGTAGACGAACGCTTCAACCTAGAAGAACAAAATTTGGTGATCCAAGTGGGATTTGTGAACTGATGATTACCACCAAGTATCATCAAGATTGGGTGAAAAAATATTTGCTCGTATTTCGGAAACTCGTAATTTGTTGGAACCTTGGCCACCCCTCTCAAGGAAAGTGCTTTTCCACAGTCACTGCTTAGGGCTACTTGAAGCGGAAACAAATCAAAGAGACAAAACTGAGAACTCCTTTTTTTTGTCAAGTTTCAAAGAGCTACTACAAACCATGTTGGATTTTGAGATAAAATTCATCTATCTATATAGGAGAGAACAGAGTGAAACCTAATAATAAAAACTGCTACTGTAGACGAACGCTTCAAACTAGAAGAACAAAATTTGGTGAGCCAAGTGGGACTTGTGTACTGATCATTATCACCACGTATCATCAACATTGGGTGACAAAATATTTGCTGGTATTTCGGAAACTCTTAATTTCTTGGAAGCTTGGCAACCCCTTTCAATGAAAGTGCTTGTCCACAGTCTCTGCTTAGGGATCCATGAAGCGGAAACAAATCATAGAGACAACTCTGAGAACTCCTTTACTTTGTCAATTTTCAAAGAGCTACTACAAACCATATTGGATTTAGAGTCCAAATTCATCTATTTATATAGGAGAGAACAGAGTGAAACCTAAATATGAAAACTGCTACTGTAGACGAACGCTTCAATCTAGAAGAACAAAATTTGGTGAGCCAAGTGGGATTTGTTTAGTGATCATTACCACCAAGTGTCATCAAAATTGCGGGGAAAAATATTTGCTGGTATTTCGGAAACTCGTTATTTCTTGGAAGCTTGGCAACCTCTCTCAATGAAAGTGCTTTTCCACAGTCTCTGCTTAGGGCTTCATGAAGCGGAATAAATGATAGAGACAAAACTGAGAGCTCCTTTATTTTGTCAAGTTTCAATTAGCTACTACAAACCATATTGGTTTTAGAGTTCCAAATTCATCTATCTATATAGGAGAGAACAGAGTGAAACCTAAATATAAAAACTGCTACTGTAGAAGATCGCTTCAACCAAGAAGAACAAAATTTGGTGAGCCAAGTAGGATTTGTGTACTTGTCCTTACCACCAAGTGTCATCAAGATTGCGTGAAAAAATGTTTGCTGGTATTTCGGAAACTCGTAATTTCTTAGAAGCTTGGCAACCCCTCTCAATGAAAGTGCTTTTCCACAGTCTGTGCCAGGGCTATTTGAAGAGGAAAAAAACCATAGAGACAAAACTGAGAACTCCTTTACTTTGTCAAGTTTCAAAGAGCTACTACAAACCATGTTGGATTTAGAGTTCCAAATTCTTCTATCTATATAGGAGAGAACAGAGTGAAACCTAAAAATAAAAAATGCTACTGTAGAGGAACGCTTCAACCTAGAAGAACAAAATTTGGTGAGCCAAGTTGGATTTGTGTACTTCTCCTTACCACCAAGTATCATCAAGATTGGGTGAAAAAATATTTGCTGGTATTTCGGAAACTCGTTATTTCTTAGATTCTTGGCAACCCCTCTCAATGAAAGTGCTTTTCCACAGTCTATGCCACGGCTACTTGAAGAGGAAACAAACCATAGAGACAAAACTGAGAACTCCTTTATTTTTTCAAGTTTCAAAGAGCTACTACAAACCCTGTTGGATTTAGAGTTCCAAATTCATCTATTTATATTGGAGAGAAGAGAGTGAAACCTAAAAAAAAACTGCTACTGAAAACGAACGCTTCAACCTAGAAGAACAAAATTTGGTGAGTCAAGTGGGATTTGTGTACTGATCATAAACACCAAGTATCATCAAGATTGGGTGAAAAAATATTTGCTGGTATTTCGGAAACTCGTTATTTCTTGGAAGCTTGGCAACCCCTCTCAATGAAAGTGCGTATCCACCGTCTGTGCCTACGGCTACTTGAAGAGGAAACAAACCATAGAGACAAAACAGAGAACTCCTTTATTTTGTGAATTTTCAAAGAGCCACTACAAACCATGTTGGATTTAAATTTCCAAATTCATCTATCTATGTAGCAGAGAACAGAGTGAAACCTAAACATAAAAACTGCTACTGTAGACGAACGCTTCAACCTAGAAGAACAAAATTTGGTGATCCAAGTGGGATTTGTGAACTGATCATTACCACCAAGTATCATCAAGATTGGGTGAAAAAATATTTGCTCGTATTTCGGAAACTCGTAATTTGTTGGAACCTTGGCCACCCCTCTCAAGGAAAGTGCTTTTCCACAGTCACTGCTTAGGGCTACTTGAAGCGGAAACAAATCAAAGAGACAAAACTGAGAACTCCTTTTTTTTGTCAAGTTTCAAAGAGCTACTACAAACCATGTTGGATTTTGAGATAAAATTCATCTATATAGGAGAGAACAGAGTGAAACCTAATAATAAAAACTGCTACTGTAGACGAACGCTTCAAACTAGAAGAACAAAATTTGGTGAGCCAAGTGGGACTTGTGTACTGATCATTATCACCACGTATCATCAACATTGGGTGACAAAATATTTGCTGGTATTTCGGAAACTCTTAATTTCTTGGAAGCTTGGCAACCCCTTTCAATGAAAGTGCTTGTCCACAGTCTCTGCTTAGGGCTCCATGAAGCGGAAACAAATCATAGAGACAACTCTGAGAACTCCTTTACTTTGTCAATTTTCAAAGAGCTACTACAAACCATATTGGATTTAGAGTCCAAATTCATCTATTTATATAGGAGAGAACAGAGTGAAACCTAAATATGAAAACTGCTACTGTAGACGAACGCTTCAATCTAGAAGAACAAAATTTGGTGAGCCAAGTGGGATTTGTTTAGTGATCATTACCACCAAGTGTCATCAAAATTGCGGGGAAAAATATTTGCTGGTATTTCGGAAACTCGTTATTTCTTGGAAGCTTGGCAACCTCTCTCAATGAAAGTGCTTTTCCACAGTCTCTGCTTAGGGCTTCATGAAGCGGAATAAATGATAGAGACAAAACTGAGAGCTCCTTTATTTTGTCAAGTTTCAAAGATCTACTACAAACGATATTGGATTTAAGGTTCCAAATTCATCTGTCTATATAGGAGAGAACAGAGTGAAACCTGAATATAAAAACTGCTACTGTAAACAAACGCTTCAACATAGAAGAACAAAATTTGGTGAGCCAAGTGGGATTTGTGTACTGATCATTACCACCAAGTATCATCAAGATTCGGTGAAAAAATATTTGATGGTATTTCGGAAACTCGTTATTTCTTAGAAGCTTGGCAACCCCTCTCAATGAAAGTGTTTTTCCACAGTCTGTGCCTAGGACTACTTGAACAGGTAACAAAACATAGAGACAAAACTGAGAACTACTTTATTTTGATAAGTTTCAAAGAGCTACTGCAAACCATGTTTGGATTTAGAGTTCCAAATTCATCTATCTATATAGGAGAGAACAGAGGGAAACCTAAATATAAAAACTGCTACAGTAGACGAACGCTTCAACCTAGCAGAACAAAATTTGGTGAGCCAAGTGGGATTTGTGTACCGATCAATACCACCAAGTATCATGAAAATTGGGTGAAAAAATATTTGCTGTTATTTCGGAAACTCGTAATTTCTTGGAAGCTTTGCAACCCCTCTCAATGAAAGTGCTTTTCCACAGTCTCTGCTTAGGGCTGCTTGAAGCGGAAACAAATCATAGAGACAAAACTGAGAACTCCTTTATTTTGTCAAGTTTCAAAGAGCTACTACAAACCATGTTGGATTTAGAGTTCCAAATTCATCTATCTATATAGGAGAGAACACAGTGAAACCTAAAAATAAAAACTGCGACTGTAAACGAACGCTTCAACCTAGAAGAACAAAATTTGTTGAGCCAATTGGGATTTGTGTACTTGTCATTACCACAACGTATGATGAACATTGGGTGAAAAAATATTTGCTGGTATTTCGGAAACTCGTAATTTCTTGAAAGCTTGGCAACCCCTTTCATTGAAAGTGCTTTTGCACAGTCTGTGCCGAGCGCGATTTGAATAAAAAACAAACCATAGAGACAAAACTGAGAACTCCTTTATTTTGTCAAGTTTTAAAGAGCAATTACACACCATGTTGGATTTAGTGTTCCAAATTCATCTATCTATATAGGAGAGAACAGAGTGAAACCTAAAAATAAAAACTGCTACTGTAAACGAAAGCTTCAACCTAGAAGAACAAAATTTGGTGAGCCAAGTGGGATTTGTGTAGTGATCATTACCACCAAGTATCATCAAGATTCGGTGAAAAAATATTTGCTGGTATTTCGGAAACTCGTTATTTCTTAGAAGCTTGGCAACCCCTCTTAGTGAAAGTGCTTTTCCACAGTCTGTGCCTAGGACTACATGAACAGGAAACAAAACATAGAGACAAAACTGAGAACTACATTATTTGGTCAAGTTTCAAAGAGCTACTGCAAACCATGTTGGATTTAGAGTTCCAAATTCACCTATCTATATAGGAGAGAACAGAGGGAAACCTTAATATAAAAACTGCTACATTAGACGAACGCTTCAAACTAGCCGAACAAAATTTGGTGAGCCAAGTGGGATTTGTGTACCGATCAATACCACAAAGTACCATGAATATTGGGTGAAAAAATTGTTGCTGGTGTTTCGGAAACTGGTAATTTCTTGGAAGCTTGGCAACCACTCTCAATGAAAGTGCTTTTCCACAGTCTCTGCTTAGGGCTACTTGAAGCGGAAACAAATCATAGAGACAAAACTGAGAACTCCTTTATTTTCTCAAGTTTCAAAGAGCTCCTAAAAACAATATTGGATTTAGAGTTCCAAATTCATCTGTCTATATAGGAGAGAACAGAGGGAAACCTAAATATAAATACTGCTACTGTACACGAATGCTTCAACTTAGAAGAACAAAATTTGGGAGCCAAGTGGAATTTGTGTACTGATCATTACCACCAATTATCACAAGATTGGGTGAAAAAATATTTGCTGGCAATTTGGAAACTCGTAATTTCTTGGAAGCTTGGCAACCCCTCTCAATGAAAGTGCTTTTCCACAGTCTCTGCTTAGGGCTAATTGAAGCGGAAACAAATCATACAGACAAAACTGAGAACTCCTTGATTTTGTCAAGTTTCAAAGAGCTACTACAAACCATGTTGGAGTTAGAGTTCCAAATTCATCTATCTGTATAGCAGAGAATAGAGTGAAACCTAAATATAAAAACTGCTACTGTAGAGGAACGCTTCAACCTAGAAGAAGAAAATTTGGTGAGCCAAGTGGGATTTTGTACCGATCATTACCACCAAGTATCATTAAGATTTGGTGTAAAAATATTTGCTGGTATTTTGGAAACTCGTAATTTCTTGGAAGCTTGGCAACCCCTCTCAATGAAATTGCTTTTCCACAGTCTGTGCCTAGCACTACTTGAACAGGAAACAAAACATAGACACAAAACTGAGAACTAATTTATTTTGTCAAGTTTCAAAGAGCTACTGCAAACCATGTTGGATTAGAAATCCAAATTCATCTATCTATATAGGAGAGAAGAGAGGGAAACCTAAATATAAAAACTGCTACAGTAGACGAACGCTTCAACCTAGAAGAACAAAATTTGGTGAGCCAAGTGGGATTTGTGTACTTCTCCTTACCACCAAGTATCATCAATATTGGGTGAAAATATATTTGCTTCTTATTTCGGAAACTCGTTTTTTCTTAGAAGCTTGGCAACCCCTCTCATTGAAAGTGCTTTTCCACAGTCTGTGCCTGGGACTACTTGAAGAGTAAACAAAACATAGACATAAAACTGAGAACTACTTTATTTTGTAAAGTTTCAAAGAGCTACTGCAAACCATAGTGGATTTAGAGTTCCAAATTCATCTATCTATATAGGAGAGAACAGAGGGAAACCTAAATATATAAACTGCTAAGGTACATGAACGCTTCAACCTAGAAGAACAAAATTTGGTGAGCCAAGTGGGATTTGTGTGCTGAGCATTACCATCAAGTTTCATCAACATTGGGTGAAAAAATATTTGCTGGAATTTCGGAAACTCGTTATTTCTTAGAAGTTGGCAACCCCTCTCAATGAAAGTGCTTTTCCACCGTCTCTGCATAGGGCTACTTGAAGAGGATACAAATCATAGAGACAAAACTGAGAACTTTTTTATTTTGTCAAGTTTCAAAGAGCTACTACAAACCATGTTGGATTTAGAGTTCCAAATTCATCTATCTATATAGCAGAGAACAGAGTGAAACCTAAATATAAAAACTGCCACTGTAGACGAACGCTTCAACCTAGAAGAACAAAATTTTTGAGCCAAGTGGGATTTGTGTACTGATCATTACCACCAAGTATCATCAAGATTCGGTGAAAAAATATTTGCTGGTATTTCAAACTCCTTATTTCTTAGAATCTTGGCAATCCCCCTCAATGAAAGTGCTTTTCCACTCTCTGTGCCTATGTCTACTTTAAGAGGAAACATACCATAGAGACAAAACTGAAAACTGCTTTATTTTGTCAAGTTTCAAAGAGCTACTACAAACCATGTTGGATTTAGAGTTCCAAGTTAATCTATCTATGTAGCAGAGAAAATAGGGAAACCTAAATATAAAAACTGCTACGGTAGACGAACGCTTCAACCTAGAAGAAGAAAATTTGGTGAGCCAAGTGGGATTTGTGTGCTGATCATTACCACCAATTGTCATCAAGATTGCGTGAGAAAATATTTGCTGGTATTTCGGAAACTCGTTATTTCTTAGAAGCTTGGCAACCCCTCTCAATGAAAGTGCTTTTCCACAGTCTGTTCCTAGGGGTACTTGACGAGGAAACAAACCATAGAGACAAAACTGAGAACTCCTTTATTTTGTGAAGTTTCAAAGAGCCACTACAAACTATGTCGGATTTAGAGTTCCAAATTCATCTATCTATATACGAGAAAACACAGTGAAACCTAAACATAAAAACTGCTACTGTAGACGAACGCTTCAAACTAGAAGAACAAAATTTGGTGAGCCACGTGGGATTTGTGTACTTGTCCTTACCTCCAAGTATCATAAAGATTGGGTGAAAAAATAAATGCTGGTATTTCAGAAACTCGTTATTTCGTAGAAGCTTGGCAACCCCTCTCAATGAAAGTGCTTTTCCACCGTTTGTGCCTGGGGCTACTTGAAGAGGAAACAAATCATAGAGACAAAACTGAGATCTCCTTTACTTTCTCAATTTTCAAAGAGCTAGTACAAACCATATTGTATTTAGAGTTCCAAATTCAACTATCTATATAGGAGAGAACAGAGTGTAACCTAAATATAAAAACTTCTACTGTAGACGAACGCTTCAACCTAGAAGAACAAAATTTGGTGAGCCAAGTGGGATTTGTGTACTTATAATTACCACCAAGTGTCATCAAGATTGGGGGAAAAAATATTTGCTGGTAGTTCGGAAACTCGTTATTTCTTAGAAGCTTGGCAACCCCACTCAATGAAAGTGCTTTTCCACAGTCTGTTTTTAGGGGTACTTGAAGAAGAAACAAACCATTGAGACAAAACTGAGAACTCCTTTATTTTGTCAATTTTCAAAGAGCTACTACAAACCATGTTGGATTTAGAGTTCCAAATTCATCTATCTATATAGCAGAGAACAGAGTGAAACCTAAAAATAAAAACTGCTACTGTAAACGAACGCTTCAACCTAGAAGAACAAAATTTGGTGAGCCAAGTGCGATTTGTGTACTGATCATTAGCACCAAGTATCTTCAAGATTCGGTGAAAAAATATTTGCTGGTAAATTGGAAACTCGTAATTTCTTGGAAGCTTGGCAACCCCTCTCAATGAAAGTCCTTTTCCACAGTCTCTGCTTAGGGCTACTTAAAGCGGAAACAAATCATAGAGACAAAACTGAGAACTCCTTTATTTGTCAAGTTTCAAAGAGCTACTAAACGATATTGGATTTAGAGTTCCAAATTCATCTGTCTATATAGGAGAGAACAGAGCGAAACTTAAATATAAAAACTGCTACAGTAGACGAACGCTTAAACCTAGCAGAACAAAATTTGGTGAGCCAAGTGGGATTTGTGTACCGATCATTACCACCAAGTATCATCAAGATTGGGTGCGAAAATATTTGCTGGTATTTCGAAAACTCGTAATTTCTTGGAAGCTTGGCAACCCCTCTCAATGAAAGTGCTTTTCCACAGTCTCTGCTTATTGTTACTAGAAGCGGAAAAAAAATTATAGAGACAAAACTGAGAACTCCTTTACTTTGTCAAGTTCCAAAGAACTACTACAAATGATATTGGATTTAGAGTTCCAAATTCATCTGTCTATATAGGGGAGAACAGATTGAAACCTAAATATAAAAACTGCTACTGTAAACGAACGCTTCAACCTAGAAGAACAATATTTAGTGAGCCAAGTGGAATTTGTGTACTGATCATTACCACCAACTATCATCAAGATTCGGTGAAAAAATATTTGCTGGTATTTCGGAAACTCGTTATTTCTTAGAAGCTTGGCAACCCCTATCAATGAAAGTGCTTTTCCACAGTCTGTTTTTAGGGGTACTTGAAGAGGAGAAAAAAAATTGAGAAAAAAATGAGAACTCCTTTATTTTGTCAAGTTTCAAAGAGCTACTGCAAACCATGTTGGATTTAGAGTTCAAAATTCATCTATCTATATAGCAGAGAACAGAGTGCAACCTAAAAATAAAAACTGCTACTGTAAACGAACGCTTCAACCTAGAAGAACAAAATTTGGTGAGCCAAGTGTGATTTGTGTACGGATCATTAACACCTAGTATCTTCAAGATTCGGTGAAAAAATATTTGCTGGTATTTCGGAAACTCGTTATTTCTTAGAAGCATGGCAACCGCTCTCAGTGAAAGTGATTTTCCACAGTCTGTGCCAAGGTCTACTTGAAGAGGAAAAAAAAACATCGAGACAAAACTGAGAACTACTTTATTTTGTCAAGTTTCAAAGAGCTACTGCAAACCATGTTTGATTTAAAGTTCCAAAATCATCTATCTATATAGGAGAGAACAGAGGGAAACCTAAATATAAAAACTGCTACAGTAGACGAACGCTTCAACCTAGAAGAACAAAATTTTGGTGAGCCAAGTGGGATTTGTGTACTTGTCCTTACCACCAAGTATCATCAAGATTGGGTGAAAAAATATTTGCTGGTATTTCGGAAACTCGTTATTTTTTGGAAGATTGGCAACCCCTCTCAATGAAAGTGCTTTTCCACAGTCTGTGCCAGGGCTACTTGAAAAGGAATCAAACCATAGAGACAAAACTGAGAACTAATTTTTTTTTGTCAAGTTTCAAAGAGCTACTACAAACCATGTTGGATTTAGAGTTCCAAATTCATCTATTTATATAGGAGAGAACAGAGTGGAAACCTAAAAATAAAAACTGCTACTGTAAACAAACGCTTCTGCCTAGAAGAACAAAATTTGGTGAGTCAAGTGGGATTTGTGTACCGATCTTTACCACCAAGTATCATCAAGATTGGGTGAAAAAATATTTGCTGGTAATTCGGAAACTCGTTATTTCTTAGAAGCTTGGCAACCCTTCTCAATGAAAGTGCTGTTCCACAGTCTCTGCTTAGGGCTACATAAAGCGGAAACAAATCATAGAGACAAAACTGAAAACTCCTTTACACTGTCAAGTTTCAAAGAGCTACTACAAACCATATTGGATTTAGAGTTCCAAATTCATCTATCAATATAGGAGAGAACAGAGTGAAACCTGAAAATAAAAACTGCTACTGTAGACGAATGCTTCAACCTAGAAGAACAAAATTTGGTGACCCGAGTGGGATTTGTGTACTTGTCCTGACCACCAAGTGTCATCAAGATTGCGTGAAAAAATGTTTGCTGGTATTTCGGAAACTCGTAATTTCTTAGAAGCTTGGCAACCCCTCTCAATGAAAGTGCTTTTCCACAGTCTGTGCCAGGGCTATTTGAAGAGGAAAAAAAACCATAGGGACAAAACTGAGAACTCCTTTATTTGTCAAGTTTCAAAGAGCTACTACAAACCATGTTGGAGTTAGAGTTCCAAATTCATCTATCTATATAGCAGAGAATAGAGTGAAACCTAAATATAAAAACTGCTACTGTAGAGGAACGCTTCAACCTAGAAGAAGAAAATTTGGTGAGCCAAGTGGGATTTTTGTACCGATCATTACCACCAAGTATCATTAAGATTTGGTGTAAAAATATTTGCTGGTATTTTGGAAACTCGTAATTTCTTGGAAGCTTGGCAACCCCTCTAAATGAAATTGCTTTTCCACAGTCTGTGCCTAGCACTACTTGAACAGGAAACAAAACATAGACACAAAACTGAGAACTAATTTATTTTGTCAAGTTTCAAAGAGCTACTGCAAACCATGTTGGATTTAGAAATCCAAATTCATCTATCTATATAGGAGAGAACAGAGGGAAACCTAAATATAAAAACTGCTACAGTAGACGAACGCTTCAACCTAGAAGAACAAAATTTGGTGAGCCAAGTGGGATTTGTGTACTTCTCCTTACCACCAAGTATCATCAATATTGGGTGAAAATATATTTGCTGGTATTTCGGAAACTTGTTTTTTCTTAGAAGCTTGGCAACCCCTCTCAATGAAAGTGCATTTCCCAGTCAGTGCCTAGGGCTACTTGAAGAGGAAACAATCCATAGAGACAAAACTGAGAACTCCTTTATTTTGTCAAGTTTCAAAGAGCTACTAGAAAACCATGTTGGATTTAGTGTTCAAAAATTCATATATCTATATAGGAGAGAAAGAGTGAAACCTAAAAATAAAAACTGCTACTGTAAACGAACGCTTCAACCTAAAAGAACAAAATTTGGTGAGCCAAGTGGGATTTGTGTACTGATCATTACCATCAAGTATCATCAAGATTCGGTGAAAAAGTATTTGCTGGTATTTCAGAAACTCGTTATTTCTTAGAAGCTTGGCAACCCCACTCAATGAAAGTGCTTTTCCACACTCTGTGCCTAGGTCTACTTGAAGAGGAAACAAAACATAGAGACAAAACTGAGAACTACTTTATTTTGTCAAGTTTCAAAGAGCTACTGCAAACCATGTTGGATTTAGTGTTCCAAATTCATCTATCTATATAGGAGAGAACAGAGAAAAACCTAAATATATAAACTGCAACAGAAGACGAACGCTTCAACCTAGAAGAACAAAATTTGGTGAGCAAAGTGGGATTTGTGTAATGATCATTACCACCAAGTATCATCAACATTGGGTGAAAAAATATTTGCTAGTATTTCGGACACTCGTTATTTCTTAGAAGCTTGGCAAACCCTCTCAATGAGAGTGCTTTTCCACCGTCTTTGCCTAGGGCTACTTGAATAGGAAACAAACCATAGAGACAAAACTGAGAACTCCTTTATTCTCTCAAGTTTCAAAGAGGTACTACAAACCATGTTGGATTTAGAGTTCCACATTCATCTATCTATATAGCAGAGAATATAGTGAATCCTAAATATAAAAACTGCTACTAAAAACGAACGCTTCAACCTAGAAGAACAAAATTTGTTGAGCCAAGTGGGATTTGTGTACTGATCATTACCAACAAGTATCATCAACATTGGGTGAAAAAATATTTGCTGGAATTTCGGAAACTCATTATTTCTTAGAAGTTGGCAACCCCTCTCAATGAAAGTGCTTTTCCACCGTCTGTGCATAGGGCTACTTGAAGAGGATAAAAATCATAGAGACAATACTGAGAACATTTTTATTTTGTCAAGTTTCAAAGAGCTACTACAAACCATGTTGGATTTAGAGTTCCAAATTCATCTATCTATATAGCAGAGAACAGAGTGAAACCTAAATATAAAAACTGCCACTGTAGACGAACGCTTCAACCTAGAAGAACAAAATTTGGTGAGCCAAGTGGGATTTGTGTACTGATCATTACCACCAAGTATCATCAAGATTCGGTGAAAAAATATTTGCTGGTATTTCAAACTCCTTATTTCTTAGAATCTTGGCAATCCCCTCAATGAAAGTGCTTTTCCACTCTCTGTGCCTAGGTCTACTTTAAGAGGAAACAAACCATAAAGACAAAACTGAAAACTGCTTTATTTTGTCAAGTTTCAAAGAGCTACTACAAACCATGTTGGATTTAGAGTTCCAAGTTCATCTATCTATGTAGCAGAGAAAATAGGAAACCTAAATATAAAACTGCTACGGTAGACGAACGCTTCAACCTAAAGAAGAGAAAATTTGGTGAGCCAAGTGGGATTTGTGTGCTGATCATTACCACCAATTGTCATCAAGATTGCGTGAGAAAATATTTGCTGGTATTTCGGAAACTCGTTATTTCTTAGAAGCTTGGCAACCCCTCTCAATGAAAGTGCTTTTCCACAGTCTGTTCCTAGGGGGTACTTGACGAGGATACAAACCATAGAGACAAAACTGAGAACTCCTCTATTTTGTCAAGTTTCAAAGAGCCACTACAAACCATGTCGGATTTAGAGTTCCAAATTCATCTATCTATATACGAGAAAACACAGTGAAACCTAAACATAAAAACTGCTACTGTAGACGAACGCTTCAAACTAGAAGAACAAAATTTGGTGAGCCACGTGGATTTGTGTACTTGTCCTTACCTGCAAGTATCATAAAGATTGGGTGAAAAAATAATTGCTGGTATTTCAGAAACTCGTTATTTCTTAGAAGCTTGGCAACCCCTCTCAATGAAAGTGCTTTTCCACGGTTTGCGCCTGGGGCTACTTGAAGAGGAAACAAATCATAGAGACAAAACTGAGATCTCCTTTACTTTCTCAAGTTTCAAAGAGCTAGTACAAACCATATTGTATTTAGAGTTCCAAATTCAACTATCTATATAGGAGAGAACAGTGTGTAACCTAAATATAAAAACTTCTACTGTAGACGAACGCTTCAACCTAGAAGAACAAAATTTGGTGAGCCAAGTGGGATTTGTGTACTTATAATTACCACCAAGTGTCATCAAGATTGCGTGAAAAAATATTTGCTGGTAGTTCGGAAACTCGTTATTTCTTAGAAGCTTGGCAACCCCACTCAATGAAAGTGCTTTTCCACAGTCTGTTTTTAGGGGTACTTGGAGAAGAAACAAACCATTGAGACAAAACTGAGAACTCCTTTATTTTGTCAATTTTCTAGAGCTACTACAAACCATGTTGGATTTAGAGTTCCAAATTCATCTATCTATATAGCAGAGAACAGAGTGAAACCTAAAAATAAAAACTGCTACTGTAAACGAACGCTTCAACCTGGAAGAACAAAATTTGGTGAGCCAAGTGCGATTTGTGTACTGATCATTAGCACCAAGTATCTTCAAGATTCGGTGAAAAAATATTTGCTGGTAAATTGGAAACTCGTAATTTCTTGGAAGCTTGGCAACCCCTCTCAATGAAAGTCCTTTTCCACAGTCTCTGCTTAGGGCTACTTAAAGCGGAAACAAATCATAGAGACAAAACTGAGAACTCCTTTATTTGTCAAGTTTCAAAGAGCTACTACAAAGGATATTGGATTTAGAGTTCCAAATTCATCTGTCTATATAGGAGAGAACAGAGCGAAACTTAAATATAAAAACTGCTACAGTAGACGAACGCTTCAACCTAGCAGAACAAAATTTGGTGAGCCATGTGGGGTTTGTGTACCGATCATTACCACCAAGTATCATCAAGATTGGGTGCGAAAATATTTGCTGGTATTTCGGAAACTCGTAATTTCTTGGAAGCTTGGCAACCCCTCTCAATGAAAGTGCTTTTCCACAGTCTCTGCTTATTGTTACTAGAAGCGGAAAAAAAATTATAGAGACAAAACTGAGAACTCCTTTATTTTGTCAAGTTCCAAAGAACTACTACAAATGATATTGGATTTAGAGTTCCAAATTCATCTGTCTATATAGGGGAGAACCAATTGAAACCTAAATATAAAAACTGCTACTGTAAACGAACGCTTCAACCTAGAAGAACAATATTTAGTGAGCCAAGTGGAATTTGTGTACTGATCATTACCACCAAGTATCATGAAGATTCAGTGAAAAAATATTTGCTGGTATTTCGAAAACTCGTTATTTCTTAGAAGCTTGGCAACCCCTATCAATGAAAGTGCTTTTCCACAGTCTGTTTTTAGGGGTACTTGAAGAGGAGAAAAAAATTGAGAAAAAACTGAGAACTCCTTTATTTTGTCAAGTTTCAAAGAGCTACTGCAAACCATGTTGGATTTAGAGTTCAAAATTCATCTATCTATATAGCAGAGAACAGAGTGCAACCTAAAAATAAAAACTGCTACTGTAAACGAACGCTTCAACCTAGAAGAACAAAATTTGGTGAGCCAAGTGTGATTTGTGTACGGATCATTAGCACCTAGTATCTTCAAGATTCGGTGAAAAAATATTTGCTGGTATTTCGGAAACTCGTTATTTCTTAGAAGCATGGCAATCGCTCTCAGTGAAAGTGCTTTTCCACAGTCTGTGCCAAGGTCTACTTGAAGAGGAAAAAAAAACATCGAGACAAAACTGAGAACTACTTTATTTTGTCAAGTTTCAAAGAGCTAGGGCAAACCATGTTGGATTTAAAGTTCCAAATTCATCTATCTATATAGGAGAGAACAGAGGGAAACCTAAATATAAAAACTGCTACAGTAGACGAACGCTTCAACCTGGAAGAACAAAATTTGGTGAGCCAAGTGGAATTTGTGTACTTGTCCTTACCACCAAGTATCATCAAGATTGGGTGAAAAAATATTTGCTGGTATTTCGGAAACTCGTTATTTTTTGGAATATTGGCAACCCCTCTCAATGAAAGTGCTTTTCCACAGTCTGTGCCAGGGCTACTTGAAAAAAAATCAAACCATAGAGACAAAACTGAGAACTAATTTTTTTTGTCAAGTTTCAAAGAGCTACTACAAACCTTGTTGGATTTAGAGTTCCAAATTCATCTATTTATATTGGAGAGAACAGAGTGAAACCTAAAAATAAAAACTGCTACTGTAAACAAACGCTTCAACCTAGAAGATCAAAATTTGGTGAGTCAAGTGGGATTTGTGTACCGATCTTCACCACCAAGTATCATCAAGATTGGGTGAAAAAATATTTGCTGCTAATTCGGAAACTCGTTATTTCTTAGAAGCTTGGCAACCCCTCTCAATGAAAGTGCTGTTCCACAGTCTCTGCTTAGGGCTACATGAAGCGGAAACAAATCATAGAGACAAAACTGAAAACTCCTTTACACTGTGAAGTTTCAAAGAGCTACTACAAACCATATTGGATTTAGAGTTCCAAATTCATCTATCAATATAGGAGATAACAGAGTGAAACCTGAAAATAAAAACTGCTACTGTAGACGAATGCTTCAACCTAGAAGAACAAAATTTGGTGACCCGAGTGGGATTTGTGTACTTGTCCTTACCACCAAGTATCATCAAGATTGCGTGAAAAAATGTTTGCTGGTATTTCGGAAACTTGTAATTTCTTAAAGCTTGGCAACCCCTCTCAATGAAAGTGCTTTTCCACAGTCTGTGCCAGGGCTATTTGAAGAGGAAAAAAACCATAGAGACAAAACTGAGAACTCCTTTATTTTGTCAAGTTTCAAAGAGCTACTACAAACCATGTTGGAGTTAGAGTTCCAAATTCATCTATCTATATAGCAGAGAATAGAGTGAAACCTAAATATAAAAACTGCTACTGTAGAGGAACGCTTCAACCTAGAAGAAGAAAATTTGGTGAGCCAAGTTGGATTTTTGTACTGATCATTACCACCAAGTATCATTAAGATTTGGTGTAAAAATATTTGCTGGTATTTTGGAAACTCGTAATTTCTTGGAAGCTTGGCAACCCCTCTCAATGAAATTGCTTTTCCACAGTCTGTGCCTAGCACTACTTGAACTGGAAACAAAACATAGACAAAAAACTGAGAACTAATTTATTTTGTCAAGTTTCAAAGAGCTACTGCAAACCATGTTGGATTTAGAAATCCAAATTCATCTATCTATATAGGAGAGAACAGAGGGAAACCTAAATATAAAAACTGCTACAGTAGACGAACGCTTCAACCTAGAAGAACAAAATTTGGTGAGCAAAGTGGGATTTGTGTACTGATCATTACCACCAAGTATCATCAACATTGGGTGAATAAATATTTGCTGGTATTTCGGACACTCCACTCGTTATTTCTTAGAAGCTTGGCAAACCCTCTCAATGAGAGTGCTTTTCCACCGTCTTTGCCTAGGGCTACTTGAAGAGGAAAAAAACCATAGAGACAAAACGGAGAACTCCTTTATTTTGTCAACTTTCAAAGAGCTAGTACAAACCATGCTGGATTTAGAGTTCCAAATTCATCTATCTATATAGCAGAGAACAGAGTGAAACCTAAATATAAAAACTGCTACTGTAGACGAACGCTTCAACCTAGCAGAACAAAATTTGGTGAGCCAAGTGGGATTTGTGTACCGATCAATACCACCAAGTATCATGAATATTGGGTGAAAAAATATTTGCTGGTATTTCGGAAACTCGTTATTTCTTAGAAGCTTTGTAACCCCTCTCAATGAAAGTGCTTTTCCACAGTCTGTGCCTGGGACTACTTGAAGAGTAAACAAAACATAGACATAAAACTGAGAACTACTTTACTTTGTAAAGTTTCAAAGAGCTACTGCAAACCATAGTGGATTTAGAGTTCCAAATTCATCTATCTATATAGGAGAGAACAGAGGGAAACCTAAATATAAAAACTGCTAAGGTACATGAACGCTTCAACCTAGAAGAACAAAATTTGGTGAGCCAAGTGGGATTTGTGTGCTGAGCATTACCATCAAGTTTCATCAACATTGGGTGAAAAAATATTTGCTGGAATTTTGGAAACTCGTTATTTCTTAGAAGTTGGCAACCCCTCTCAATGAAAGTGTTTTCCACCGTCTGTGCATAGGGCTACTTGAAGAGGATAGAAATCATAGAGACAAAACTGAGAACTTTTTTATTTTGTCAAGTTTCAAAGA
Organism: Callospermophilus lateralis; assembly: GCF_048772815.1. Lineage (NCBI taxonomy): Eukaryota > Metazoa > Chordata > Mammalia > Rodentia > Sciuridae > Callospermophilus > Callospermophilus lateralis. Next base: position 28,796 of record NW_027517088.1, on the reverse strand, counting down.
GCTACTACAAACCATGCTGGATTTAGAGTTCCAAATTCATCTATCTATATAGCAGAGAACAGAGTGAAACCTAAATATATAAACTGCCACTGTAGACGAACGCTTCAACCTAGAAGAACAAAATTTGGTGAGCCAAGTGGGATTTGTGTACTGATCATTACCACCAAGTATCATCAAGATTCGGTGAAAAAATATTTGCTGGTATTTCAAACTCCTTATTTCTTAGAATCTTGGCAATCCCCCTCAATGAAAGTGCTTTTCCACTCTCTGTGCCTAGGTCAACTTTAAGAGGAAACAAACCATAGAGACAAAACTGAAAACTGCTTTATTTTGTCAAGTTTCAAAGAGCTACTACAAACCATGTTGGATTTAGAGTTCCAAGTTCATCTACCTATGTAGCAGAGAAAATAGGGAAACCTAAATATAAAAACTGCTACGGTAGACGAACGCTTCAACCTAGAAGAAGAAAATTTGGTGAGCCAAGTGGGATTTGTGTGCTGATCATTACCACCAATTGTCATCAAGATTGCGTGAGAAAATATTTGCTGGTATTTCGGAAACTCGTTATTTCTTAGAAGCTTGGCAACCCCTCTCAATGAAAGTGCTTTTCCACAGTCTGTTCCTAGGGGTACTTGACGAGGAAACAAACCATAGAAACAAAACTGAGAACTCCTTTATTTTGTCAAGTTTCAAAGAGCCACTACAAACCATGTCTGATTTAGAGTTCCAAATTCATCTATCTATATACGAGAAAACACAGTGAAACCTAAACATAAAAACTGCTACTGTAGACGAACGCTTGAAACTAGAAGTACAAAATTTGGTGAGCCACGTGGGATTTGTGTACTTGTCCTTACCACCAAGTGTCATCAAGATTGCGTGAAAAAATGTTTGCTGGTATTTCGGAAACTCGTAATTTCTTAGAAGCTTGGCAACCAATCTCAATGAAAGTGCTTTCCAAAGTCTGTGCCAGGGCTATTTGAAGAGGAAACAAGCCACAGAGACAAAACTGAGAACTCCTTTACTTTGTCAAGTTTCAAAGAGCTACTACAAACCATGTTGGATTTAGAGTTCCAAATTCATCTATCTATATAGGAGAGAACAGAGTAAAACCTAAAATTAAAAACTGCTACTGTAGACGAACGCTTCAATCTAGAAGAACAAAATTTGGTGAGCCAAGTGGGATTTGTGTAGTGATCATTACCACTAAGTGTCATCAAGATTGCGTGAAAAAATATTTGCTGGTATTTCGGAAACTCGTTATTTCTTGGAAGCTTGGCAACCTCTCTCAATGAAAGTGCTTTTCCACAGTCTCTGCTTAGGGCTACTTGAAGCGGAAACAAATCATAGAGACAAAACTGAAAGCTCCTTTATTTTGTCAAGTTTCAAATGGCTACTACAAACCATATTGGATTTAGAGTTCCAAATTCATCTATCTATATAGGAGAGAACAGAGTGAAACCTAAATATAAAAACTGCTACTGTAGAAGAACGCTTCAACCTAGAAGAACAAAATTTGGTGAGCCAAGTGGGATTTGTGTACCGATCTTCACCACCAAGTGTCATCAAGATTGGGTGAAAAAATATTTGCTGGTATTTCGGAAACTGTTTATTTCTTAGAAGCTTGGCAACCCCTCTCAATGAAAGTGCTTTTCCACAGTCTGTGCCTAGGGCTAGTTGAAGAGGAATCAAACCATAGAGACAAAACTGAGAACTCCTTTATTTTGCGAAGTTTCAAAGAGCTACTACAAACCATGTTGGATTTAGAGTTCCAAATTCATCTATCTATATAGGAGAGAACAGAGTGAAACCTAAAAATAAAAACTGCTACTGTAGACGAATGCTTCAACCTAGAAGAACAAAATTTGGTGACCCAAGTGGGGTTTGTGTACTTGTCCTTACCACCAAGTATCATCAAGATTGGGTGAAAAAATATTTGCTGGTATTTTGGAAACTCGTAATTTCTTAGAACCTGGGCAACCCCTCTCAATGAAAGAGCTTTTCCACAGTGTGTGCCTGGGGCTACAGGAAGACGAATCAAACCATAGAGAAAAAACTCAGATCTCCTTTATTTTGTAAAGTTTCAAAGAGCCACTGCAAACCATGTTGGATTTAGAGTTCCAAATTCATCTATCTATATAGGAGAGAACAGAGTGAAACCTAAATATAAAAATTGCTACTGTAGACGAACGCTTCAACCTAGAAGAACAAAATTTTGTGAGCCAAGTGGGATATGTGTACTGATCATCACCAACAAGTATCATCAAGATTGGGTGAAAAAATATTTGCTGGTATTTCGGAAACTCGTTATTTCTCAGAAGCTTGGCAACCCCTCTCAATGAAAGTGCTTTTCCACAGTCTGTGAATAGGGCTACTTGAAGAGGAAACAAACCATAGAGACAAAACTGAGAACTCCTTTATTTTGTCAAGTTTCAAATAGCTACTACAAACCATGTTGGATTTAGATTTCCAAATTCATCTATCTATATAGCCGAGAACAGAGTGAAACCTAAATATAAAACTGCTACTGTTGACGAACGCTTCAACCAAGAAGGACCAAATTTGTTGAGCTAAGTGGTATTTGTGTACCGATCTTCACCAACACGTATCATCAACATTGGGTGAAAAAATATTTGCTGGTAATTCGGAAACTCGTTATTTCTCAGAAGCTTGGCAACCCCTCTCAATGAAAGTGCTTTTCCACAGTCTCTGCTTAGGGCTACATGAAGCGGAAACAAATCATAGAGACAAAACTGAGAATTCCTTTACTTTGTCACGTTTCAAAGAGCTACTACAAACCATATTGCATTTAGAGTTCCAAATTCATCTATCTATATAGGAGAGAACAGAGTGAAACCTAAAAATAAAAACTGCTACTGTAGACGAATGCTTCAACCTAGAAGAACAAAATTTGGTGAGCGAAGTGGGATTTGTGTACTTGTCCTTACCACCAAGTATCATCAAGATTGGGTGAAAAAAAATTTGCTGGTATTTCGGAAACTCTTTATTTTTTGGAAGATGGGCAACCCGTCTCAATGAAAGTGCTTTTCCACAGACTGTGCCAGGGCTACTTGAAAAGGAAACAAACCATAGAGACAAAACTGAGAACTCCTTTTTTTTGTCAAGTTTCAAAGAGCTACTACAAACCATGTTGGATTTAGAGTTCCAAATTCATCTATTTATATAGGAGAGAACAGAGTGAAACCTAAAAATAAAAACTGCTACTGTAAACGAACGCTTCAACCTAGAAGAACAAAATTTGGTGAGTCAAGTGGGATTTGTGTACCGATCGTAAACACCAATTATCATCAAGATTGGGTGAAAAAATATTTGCTGGTATTTAGGAAACTCGTAATTACTTGGAAGCTTGGCAACCCCTCTTAATGAAAGTGCTTTTCCACCGTTTGTGCCTGGGGCTACTTGAAGAGGAAACAAACCATAGAGAAAAACCTGAGAACTCCTTTATTTTGTCAAGTTTCAAAGAGCCACTACCAACTATGTTGGATTTAGAGTTCCAAATTCATCTATCTATATAGGAGAGAACAGAGTGCAACCTAAATATAAAAATTGCTGCTGTAGACGAACGCTTCAACCTAGAAGAACAAAATTTGGTGAGCCATGTGGGATTTGTGTACTGATCATCACCAACAAGTATCATCAAGACTGGGTGAAAAAATATTTGCTGTTATTTCGGAAACTCGTTATTTCTTAGAAGCTTGGCAATCCCTCTCAATGAAAGTGCTTTTCCACAGTCTGTGCCTGGGGCTACTTGAAGAGGAAACAAACCATAGAGACAAAACTGAGAACTCCTTTATTTTGTCAAGTTTCAAAGAGCTACTACAAACCATGTTGGATTTAGAGTTCCAAATTCATCTATCTATATAGCAGAGAACAGAGTGAAACCTAAAAATAAAAACTGCTACTGTTGACGAACGATTCAACCAAGAAGGACAAAATTTGGTGAGCCAAGTGAGATTTGTGTACCGATCTTCACCACCACGTATCATCAACATTGTTTGAAAAAATATTTGCTGGTAATTCGGAAACTCGTTATTTCTTAGAAGCTTTGCAACCACTCTCAATGAAAGTGCTTTTCCACAGTCTCTGCTTAGGGCTACTTGAAGCGGAAACAAATCATAGAGACAAAACTGAGAACTCCATTATTTTTTCAAGTTTCAAAGAGCTACTACAAACCATGTTGGATTTAGAGTTCCATTTTCATCTATCTATATAGGAGAGAACAGAGAGAAACCTAAAAATAAAAACTGCTACTGTAGACGAATGCTTCAACCTAGAAGAACTAAATTTGGTGACCCAAGTGGGATTTGTGTACTTGTCCTTACCACCAAGTGTCATCAAGATTGCGTGAAAAAATGTTTGCTGGTATTTCGGAAACTCGTAATTTCTTAGAAGCTTGGCAACCCCTCTCAATGAAAGTGCTTTTCCACAGTCTGTGCCAGGGCTATTTGAAGAGGAAACAAACCATAGAGACAAAACTGAGAACTCCTTTTCTTTGTCAAGTTTCAAAGAGCTACTACAAACCATGTTGGATTTAGAGTTCCAAATTCATCTATCTACATAGGAGAGAAGAGAGTGAAACCTAAAAATAAAAACTGCTACTGAAAACGAACGCTTCAACATAGAAGAACAAAATTTGGTGAGTCAAGTGGGATTTGTGTATCGATCGTAAACACCAAGTATCCTCAAGATTGGGTGAAAATATATTTGCTGGTATTTCGGAAACTGGTTATTTCTTGGAAGCTTGGCAACCTCTCTCAATGAAAGTGCTTTTCCACAGTCTCTGCTTAGGGCTACTTGAAGCGGAAACAAATCATAGAGACAAAACTGAAAGCTCCTTTATTTTGTCAAGTTTCAAATAGCTACTACAAACCATATTGGATTTAGAATTCCAAATTCATCTATCTATATAGGAGAGAACTGAGTGAAACCTAAATATAAAAACTGCTACTGTAGACGAACGCTTCAACCTAGAAGAACAAAATTTGGTGAGCCAAGTGGGATTTGTGTACCGATCTTCACCACCACGTATCATCAAGATTGGGTGAAAAAATATTTGCTGGTATTTCGGAAAGTCTTTATTTTAGAAGCTTGGCAACCCCTCTCAATGAAAGTGCTTTTCCACAGTCTGTGCCTAGGGCTAGTTGAAGAGGAATCAAACCATAGAGACAAAACTGAGAACTCCTTTATTTTGCCAAGTTTCAAAGAGCTACTACAAACCATGTTGGATTTAGAGTTCCAAATTCATGTATCTATATAGGAGAGAACAGAGTGAAATCTAAAAATAAAAACTGCTACTGTAAACGAACGCTGCAACCTAGAAGAATAAAATTTGGTGAGCCAAGTTGGATTTGTGTACTT
>NW_027517088.1:0-23217 GCF_048772815.1 Callospermophilus lateralis | reverse complement strand
AAATTTTGTTCTTCTAGGTTGAAGCGTTCGTCTACAGTAGCAGTTTTTATATTTAGGTTTCACTCTGTTCTCTCATATATAGATAGATGTATTTGGAACTCTAAATCCAACATGGTTTGTAGTAGCTTTTTGAATCTTGACAAAATAAAAGAGTTCTCAGTTTTGTCTCTATGGTTTGTTTAATCTTCAATTAGCCCTAGGCACAGACTGTGGAAAAGCACTTTCATTGAGAGGGGTTGCCAAGCTTCTAAGAAATTACGAGTTTCCGAAACACCAGCAAATATTTTTTCACCCAATACTGATGATACTTGGTGGTAATGATCAAAACACAAATCCCACTTGGTTCAACAAATTTTGTTCTTCTAGGTTGAAGCGTTCGTCTACAGTAGCAGTTTTTATATTTAGGTTTCCCTCTGTTCTCTCCTATATAGATAGATGAATTTGGAACTCTAAATAAAACATGGTTTGTAGTAGCTCTTTGAAACTTGACAAAGCAAAGGAGTTCTAAATTTTGTTTCTATGGCTTGTTTCCCATTCAAGTAGCCCTAAGCACAGACTGTGGAAAAGCACTTTCATTGAGACGGGTTGCCAAGCTTCTAAGAAATAACGAGTTTCCGAAATACCAGCAAATATTTTTTCACCCAATCTTGATGATACTTGGTGGTAATCATCAGTACACAAATCCCACTTGGCTCACCAAATTTTGTTTTTCTAGTTTGAAGCGTTCGTCTACAGTAGCAGTTTTTATATTTAGGTTTCACTCTGTTCTCTCCTATATAGATAGATGAATTTGGAACTCTAAATCCAACATGGTTTGTAGTAGCTCTTTGAAACTTGACAAAATAAAGGAGTTTTCCATTTTGTCTCTATGGTTTGTTTCCTCTTCAAGTAGCCCTAGGCACAGACTGTGGAAAACCACTTTCATTGAGAGGGGTTGCCACGCTTCTAAGAAATAACGAGTTTCCGAAATACCAGCAAATATTTTTTCACCCAATCTTGATGATACTTGGTGGTAATGATCAGTACACAAATCCCACGGGGCTCACCAAATTTGCTTTTCTAGTTTGAAAGCGTTCGTCTACAGTAGCAGTTTTTATATTTAGGTTTCACTCTGTTCTCTCCTATATAGATAGATGAATTTGGAACTCTAAATCCAACATGGTTTGTAGTAGCTCTTTGAAACTTGACAAAATAAAGGAGTTTTCCGTTTTGTCTCTATGGTTTGTTTCCTCTTCAAGTAGCCCTAGGCACAGACTGTGGAAAAGCACTTTCATTGAGAGGGGTTGCCAAGCTTCTAAGAAATTACGAGTTTCCGAAATACCAGCAAATATTTTTTCCCCCAATCTTGATGATACTTGGTGGTAATGATCAGTACACAAATCCCACTTGGCTCACCAAATTTTGTTCTTCTAGATTGAAGCGTTCGTCTACAGTAGCAGTTTTTATATTTAGGTTTCCCTCAGTTCTCTCCTATATAGATAGTTGAATTTGGAACTCTAAATCCAACATGGTTTGTAGTAGCTCTTTGAAACTTGACAAAATAAAGGAGTTCTCAGTTTTGTCTCTATGGCTGTTGCCTCTTCAAGTAGCCCTAGGCACAGACTGTGGAAAAGCACTTTCATTGAGAGGGGTTGCCAAGCCTCTATAAATTACGAGTTTCCGAAATAACAGCAAATATTTTTTCAACCACTCTTGATGATACTTGGTGGTAATGATCAGTACACAAATCCCACTTGGCTCACCAAATTTTGTTCTTCTATGTTGAAGCGTTCGTCTACAGTAGCAGTTTTTATATTTAGGTATCCCTCTCTTCTCTCATATATAGATAGATGAATTTGGAACTCTAAATCCAACATGGTTGTAGTAGTTCTTTGAAACTTGACAAAATAAAGCAGTTCTCAGTTTTGTCTCTATGGCTTCTTTCCTCTTCAAGTAGCCCTAGGCACAGACTGTGTAAAAGCACACTCATTGAGAGGGGTTGCCAAGCTTCTAAGAAATAACGAGTTTCCGAAATACCAGCAAATATTTTTCACCCAATCTTGATGATACTTGGTGGTAATGATCAGTACACAAATCCCACTTGGCTCACCAAATTTTGTTCTTCTAGTTTGAAGCGTTCGTCTACAGTAGCAGTTTTTATATTTAGGTTTCACTCTGTTCTCTCCTATATAAATATATGAATTTGGAACTCTAAATCCAACATGGTTTGTAGTAGCTCTTTGAAACTTGACAAAATAAAGGAGTTCTCCGTTTTTTCTCTATGGTTTGTTTCCTCTTCAAGTAGCCCTAGGCACAGACTGTGCAAAACCACTTTCATTGAGAGGGGTTGCCACGCTTCTAAGAAATTACGAGTTTCCGAAATACCAGCAAATATTTTTTCACCCAATCTTGATGATACCTGGTGGTAATGATCAGTACACAAATCCTACTTGGCTCACCAAATTTTGTTATTCTAGGTTGAAGCGTTCGTCTACAGTAGCAGTTTTTATATTTAGGTTTCCCTCTGTTCTCTTCTATATAGATAGATGAATTTGGAACTCTAAATAAAACATGGTTTGTAGTAGTTCTTTGAAACTTGACAAAGTAAAGGAGTTCTCAATTTTGTTTCTATGGCTTGTTTCCCATTCAAGTAGCCCTAAGCACAGACTGTGGAAAAGCACTTTCATTGAGACGGGTTGCCAAGCTTCTAAGAAATAACGAGTTTCCGAAATACCAGCAAATATTTTTTCACCCAATCTTGATGATACTTGGTGGTAATGATCAGTACACAAATCCCACTTGGCTCACCAAATTTTGTTCTTCTAGGTTGAAGCGTTCGTCTACAGTAGCAGTTTTTATATTTAGGTTTCCCTCAGTTCTCTCCTATATAGATAGATGAATTTGGAACTCTAAATCCAACATGGTTTGTAGGAGCTCTTTGAAACTTGACAAAATAAAGCAGTTCTCAGTTTTGTCTCTATGGCTTCTTTCCTCTTCAAGTAGCCCTAGGCACAGACTGTGAAAAAGCACTTTCATTGAGAGGGGTTGCCAAGCTTCTAAGAAATAACGAGATTCCGAAATAACAGCAAATATTTTTTCACCCAATCTTGATGATACTTGGTGGTAATGAGCAGTACACAAATCCCAATTGGCTCACCAGATTTTGTTCTTCTAACTTGAAACGTTCGTCTACAGTAGCAGTTTTTATATTTAGGTTTCACTCCGTTCTCTCATATAGAGATAGATGAATTTGGAACTCTAAATACAACATGGTTTGTAGTAGCTCTTTGAAACTTGACAAAATAAAGGAGTTCTCAGTTTTGTCTCTATGGTTTGTTTTCTCTTCTGGTAGACCTAGGCAGAGACTGTGGAAAAACACTTTCATTGAGAGGGGTTGCCAAGCTTTTAAGAAATTACGAGTTTCCGAAATACCAGCATATATTTTTTCAACCAATCTTGATGATACTTGGTGCTAATGATCACTATACAAATCCCACTTGGCTCACCAAATTTTGTTCTTCTAGGTTGAAGCGTTCGTCTACAGTAGCAGTTTTTATATTTAGGTTTCCCTTCGTTCTCTCCTATATAGATAGATGAATTTGGAACTCTAAATCCAACATGGTTTGTAGTAGCTCTTTGAAAAATGACAAAATAAAGCAGTTCTTAGTTTTGTCTCTATGGTTTGTTTAATCTTCAAGTAGCCCTAGGCACAGACTGTGGAAAAGCACTTTCATTGAGAGGGGTTGCCAAGCTTCTAAGAAATTACGAGTTTCCGAAATACCAGCAAATATTTTTTCACCCAATCTTGATGATACTTGGTGGTAATGATCAGTACACAAATCCCACTTGGCTCACCAAATTGTGTTCTTCTAGTTTGAAGCGTTCCTCTACAGTAGCAGTTTTTATATTTAGGTTTCACTCTGTTCTCTCCTATATAGATAGATGAATTTGGAACTCTAAATCCAACATGGTTTGTAGTAGCTCTTTGAAACTTGACAAAATAAAGGAGTTTTCCATTTTGTCTCTATGGTTTGTTTCCTCTTCAAGTAGCCCTAGGCACAGACTGTGGAAAACCACTTTCATTGAGAGGGGTTGCCACGCTTCTAAGAAATAACGAGTTTCCGAAATACCAGCAAATATTTTTTCACCCAATCTTGATGATACTTGGTGGTAATGATCAGTACACAAATCCCACTGGGCTCACCAAATTTTGCTTTTCTAGTTTGAAGCGTTCGTCTACAGTAGCAGTTTTTATATTTAGGTTTCACTCTGTTCTCTCCTATATAGATAGATGAATTTGGAACTCTAAATCGAACATGGTTTGTAGTAGCTCTTTGAAACTTCACAAAATAAAGGAGTTCTCCGTTTTGTCTCTATGGTTTGTTTCCTCTTCAAGTAGCCCTAGGCACAGACTGTGGAAAAGCACTTTCATTGAGAGGGGTTGCCAAGCTTCTAAGAAATTACGAGTTTCCCGAAATACCAGCAAATATTTTTTCCCCCAATCTTGATGATACTTGGTGGTAATGATCAGTACACAAATCCCACTTGGCTCACCAAATTTTGTTCTTCTAGGTTGAAGCGTTCGTCTACAGTAGCAGTTTTTATATTTAGTTTCCCTCAGTTCTCTCCTATATAGATAGTTGAATTTGGAACTCTAAATCCAACATGGTTTGTAGTAGCTCTTTGAAACTTGACAAAATAAAGGAGTTCTCAGTTTTGTCTCTATGGCTGTTGCCTCTTCAAGTAGCCCTAGGCACAGACTGTGGAAAAGCACTTTCATTGATAGGGGTTGCCAAGCCTCTATAAATTACGAGTTTCCGAAATAACAGCAAATATTTTTTCAACCACTCTTGATGATACTTGGTGGTAATGATCAGTACACAAATCCCACTTGGCTCACCAAATTTTGTTCTTCTATGTTGAAGCGTTCGTCTACAGTAGCAGTTTTTATATTTAGGTATCCCTCTGTTCTCTGACATATAGATAGATGAATTTGGAACTCTATATCCAACATGGTTTGTAGTAGTTCTTTGAAACTTGACAAAATAAAGCAGTTCTCAGTTTTGTCTCTATGGCTTCTTTCCTCTTCAAGTAGCCCTAGGCACAGACTGTGTAAAAGCACACTCATTGAGAGGGGTTGCCAAGCTTCTAAGAAATAACGAGTTTCCGAAATACCAGCAAATATTTTTTCACCCAATCTTGATGATACTTGGTGGTAATGATCAGTACACAAATCCCACTTGGCTCACCAAATTTTGTTCTTCTAGTTTGAAGCGTTCGTCTACAGTAGCAGTTTTTATATTTAGGTTTCACTCTGTTCTCTCCTATATAAATATATGAATTTGGAACTCTAAATCCAACATGGTTTGTAGTAGCTCTTTGAAACTTGACAAAATAAAGGAGTTCTCCGTTTTTTCTCTATGGTTTGTTTCCTCTTCAAGTAGCCCTAGGCACAGACTGTGGAAAACCACTTTCATTGAAGGGTTTGCCACGCTTCTAAGAAATTACGAGTTTCCGAAATACCAGCAAATATTTTTTCACCCAATCTTGATGATACCTGGTGGTAATGATCAGTACACAAATCCCACTTGGCTCACCAAATTTTGTTATTCTAGGTTGAAGCGTTCGTCTACAGTAGCAGTTTTTATATTTAGGTTTCCCTCAGTTCTCTCCTATATAGATAGATGAATTTGGAACTCTAAATCCAACATGGTTTGTAGTAGCTCTTTGAAACTTGACAAAATAAAGCAGTTCTCAGTTTTGTCTCTATGGCTTCTTTCCTCTTCAAGTAGCCCTAGGCACAGACTGTGAAAAAGCACTTTCATTGAGAGGGGTTGCCAAGCTTCTATGAAATAACGAGATTCCGAAATAACAGCAAATATTTTTTCACCCAATCTTGATGATACTTGGTGGTAATGATCAGTACACAAATCCCAATTGGCTCACCAGATTTTGTTCTTCTAACTTGAAGCGTTCGTCTAGAGTAGCAGTTTTTATATTTAGGTTTCACTCCGTTCTCTCATATAGAGATAGATGAATTTGGAACTCTAAATACAACATGGTTTGTAGTAGCTCTTTGAAACTTGACAAAATAAAGGAGTTCTCAGTTTTGTCTCTATGGTTTGTTTTCTCTTCTAGTAGACCTAGGAAGAGACTGTGGAAAAACACTTTCATTGAGAGGGGTTGCCAAGCTTTTAAGAAATTACGAGTTTCCGAAATACCAGCATATATTTTTTCAACCAATCTTGATGATACTTGGTGCTAATGATCACTATACAAATCCCACTTGGCTCACCAAATTTTGTTCTTCTAGGTTGAAGCGTTCGTCTACAGTAGCAGTTTTTATATTTAGGTTTCCCTCTGTTCTCTCCTATATAGATAGATGAATTTGGAACTCTAAATCCAACATGGTTTGTAGTAGCTCTTTGAAAAATGACAAAATAAAGCAGTTCTTAGTTTTGTCTCTATGGTTTGTTTAATCTTCAAGTAGCCCTAGGCACAGACTGTGGAAAAGCACTTTCATTGAGAGGGGTTGCCAAGCTTCTAAGAAATTACGAGTTTCCGAAATACCAGCAAATATTTTTTCACCCAATCTTGATGATACTTGGTGGTAATGATCATTACACAAATCCCACTTGGCTCACCAAATTTTGTTCTTCTAGGTTGAAGCGTTCGTCTACAGTAGCAGTTTTTATATTTAGGTTTCCCTCTGTTCTCTCATATATAGATAGATGAATTTGGAACTCTATATCCAACATGGTTTGTAGTAGTTCTTTGAAACTTGACAAAATAAAGGAGTTCACAGTATTGTCTCTATGGCTTGTTTCCTCTTCAAGTAGCCCTAGGCACAGACTGTGTAAAAGCACTTTCATTGAGAGGGGTTGCCAATCTTCTAAGAAATAACGAGTTTCCGAAATACCAGCAAATATTTTTTCACCCAATCTTGATGATAATTGGTGGTAATGATCAGTACACAAATCCCACTTGGCTCACTAAATTTTGTTCTTCTAGTTTGAAACTTTCGTCTACAGTAGCAGTTTTTATATTTAGGTTTCACTCTGTTCTCTCCTATATAAATATATGAATTTGGAACTCTAAATCCAACATGGTTTGTAGTAGCTCTTTGAAACTTGACAAAATAAAGGAGTTCTCCGTTTTTTCTCTATGTTTTGTTTCCTCTTCAAGTAGCCCTAGGCACAGACTGTGGAAAACCACTTTCATTGAGAGGGGTTGCCACGCTTCTAAGAAATTACGAGTTTCCGAAATACCAGCAAATATTTTTTCACCCAATCTTGATGATACCTGGTGGTAATGATCACTACACAAATCCCACTTGGCTCACCAAATTTTGTTCTTCTAGTTTGAAGCGTTCGTCTACAGTAGCAGTTTTTATATTTAGGTTTCCCTCTGTTCTCTCCTATATAGATAGATGAATTTGGAACTCTAAATCCAACATGGTTTGTAGTAGCTCTTTGAAACTTCACAAAATAAATGAGTTCTCAGTTTTGTCTCTATGGTTTCTTTCCTCTTCAAGTAGCCCTAGGCACAGACTGTGGAAAAGCACTTTCATTGAGACGGGTTGCCAAACTTTTAAGAAATAACGAGTTTCCGAAATACCAGCAAATATTTTTTCCCCCAATCTTGATGATACTTGGTGGTAATGATCAGTACACAAATCCCACTTGGCTCACCAAATTTTGTTCTTCTAGGTTGAAGCGTTCGTCTACAGTAGCAGTTTTTATATTTAGGTTTCCCTCAGTTCTCTCCTATATAGATAGATGAATTTGGAACTCTAAATCCAACATGGTTTGCAGTAGCTCTTTGAAACTTGACAAAATAAAGGAGTTCTCAGTTTTGTCTCTATGGCTGTTTCCTCTTCAAGTAGCCCTAGGCACACACTGTGGAAAAGCACTTTCATTGAGAGGGGTTGCCAAGCCTCTATAAATTACGAGTTTCCGAAATAACAGCAAATATTTTTTCAACCACTCTTGATGATACATGGTGGTAATGTTCAGTACACAAATCACACTTGGCTCACCAAATTTTGTTCTTCTAGGTTGAAGCGTTCGTCTACAGTAGCAGTTTTTATATTTAGGTTTGACTCTGTTCTCTCCTATATAGATAGATGAATTTGGAACTCTAAATCCAACATGGTTTGTAGTAGCTCTTTGAAAAATGACAAAATAAAGCAGTTCTTAGTTTTGTCTCTATGGTTTGTTTCCTCTTCAAGTAGCCCTAGGCACACACTGTGGAAAAGCACTTTCATTGAGATGGGTTGCCAAGCGTCTAAGAAATAACGAGTTTCCGAAATACCAGCAAATATTTTTTCAACCAATCTTGATGATACCTGGTGGTATTGATCAGAACACAAATCCCACTTGGCTCACCAAATTTTGTTTTTCTAGGTTGAAGCGTTCGTCTACAGTAGCAGTTTTTATATTTAGGTTTCCCTCTGTTCTCTCCTATATAGATAGATGAATTTGGAACTCTAAATCTAACATGGTTTTTCGTAGCTCTTTGAAACTTGACAAAATTAAGAGGTTCTCAGTTTTGTCTCTATGGTTTCTTCAAGTAGCCCTAGGCAGAGACTGTGGAAAAACACTTTCATTGAGAGGGGTTGCCAAGCTTTTAAGAAATTTTGAGCCAAGAGTTTCCGAAATACCAGCAAATATTTTTTCACCCAATCTTGATGACACTTGGTGGTAATGATCAATACACAAATCCCACGTGGCTCAGGAATTTTTTTCTTCTAGTTTGAAGCGATCGTCTACAGTAGCAGTTTTTATATTTAGGTTTCCCTCTGTTCTCTCCGATGTAGATAGATAAATTTGGAACTCTAAATGAAACATGGTTTGTAGTAGCTCTTTGAAAGTTGACAAAATAAAGGAGATCTCAGTTTTGTCTCTATGGTTTGTTTCCTCGTCAAGAAGCCCTAGGCACAGACTGTGGAAGCACTTTCATTGAGAGGGGTTGCCAAGCTTCTAAGAAATAACAAGTTTCCGAAATACCGGCAAATATTTTTTCAACCACTCTTGATGATACATGGTGGTAATGTTCAGTACACAAGTCCCACTTGGCTCACCAAATTTTGTTCTTCTAGGTTGAAGCGTTCGTCTACAGTAGCAGTTTTTATATTTAGGTTTCCCTCAGTTCTCTCCTATATAGTTAGATGAATTTGGAACTCTAAATCCAACATGGTTTGTAGTAGCTCTTTGAAACTTGACAAAATAAAGGAGTTCTCAGTTTTGTCTCTATGGTTTGTTTCCTCTTCAAGTAGCCCTAGGCACAGACTGTGGAAAAGCACTTTCATTGAGAGGGGTTGCCAAGCTTCTAAGAAATAACAAGTTTCCGAAATACCAGCAAATATTTTTTCACCCAAACTTGATGATACTTGGTGGTAATGATCAGTACACAAAACCTACTTGGCTCACCAGATTTTGTTCTTCTAGCTTGAAGCGTTCGTCTACAGTAGCAATTTTTATATTTAGGTTTCACTCCGTTCTCTCATATAGAGATAGATGAATTTGGAACTCTAAATCCAACATGGTTTGTAGTAGCTCTTTGAAACTTGACAAAATAAAGGAGTTCTCAGTTTTGTCTCTATGGTTTGTTTCCTCTTCAAGTAGCCCTAGGCAGAGACTGTGGAAAAACACTTTCATTGAGAGGGGTTGCCAAGCTTTTAAGAAATTACGAGTTTCCGAAATACCAGCATATATTTTTTCAACCAATCTTGATGATACTTGGTGGTAATGATCAGTACACAAATCCCACTTGGCTCACCAAATTTTCTTCTTTTAGGTTGAAGCGTTCGTCTACAGTAGCAGTTTTTATATTTAGGTTTTCCTCTGTTCTCTCCTATATAGATAGATGAATTTGGAACTCTAAATCCAACATGGTTTGTAGTAGCTCTTTGAAAAACGACAAAATAAAGCACTTCTCTGTGTTGTCCCTATGGTTTGTTTAATCTTCAAGTAGCCCTAGGCACAGACTGTGGAAAAGCACTTTCACTGAGAGGGTTTGCCAAGCTTCTAAGAAATTACGAGTTTCCGAAATACCAGCAAATATTTTTTCACCCAATCTTGATGATCCTTGGTGGTAATGATCAGTACACAAATCCCACTTGGCTCACCAAATTTTGTTCTTCTAGGTTGAAGCGTTCGTCTACAGTAGCAGTTTTTATATTTAGGTTTCGCTCTGTTCTCTCACATATAGATAGATGAATTTGGAACTCTATATCCAACATGGTTTGTAGTAGTTCTATGAAACTTGACAAAATAAAGGAGTTCTCAGTATTGTCTCTATGGCTTGTTTCCTCTTCATGTAGCCCTAGGCACAGACTGTGGAAAAGCACTTTCATTGAGAGGGGTTGCCAAGCTTCTAAGAAATTGCGAGTTTCCGAAATACCAGCAAATATTTTTTCACCCAATCTTGATGATACTTGGTGGTAATGATCAGTACACAAATCCCACTTGGCTCACCAAATTTTGTTCTTCTAGTTTGAAGCGTTCGTCTACAGTAGCAGATTTTATATTTAGGTTTCACTCTGTTCTCTCCTATATAGATATATGAATTTGGAACTCTAAATCCAACATGGTTTGTAGTAGCTCTTTGAAACTTGACAAAATGAAGGAGTTCTCCAATTTGTCTCTATGGTTTGTTTCCTCTTCAAGTAGCCCTAGGCATAGACTTTGGAAAACCACTTTCATTGAGAGGGGTTGCCACGCTTCTAAGAAATTACGAGTTTCCGAAATATCAGCAAATATTTTTTCACCCAATCTTGATGATACCTGGTGCTAATGATCAGTACACAAATCCCACTTGGCTCACCAAATTTCGTTCTTCTAGGTTGAAGCGTTCGTCTACAGTAGCAGTTTTTATATTTAGGTTTCCCTCTGTTCTCTCCTATATAGATAGATGAATTTGGAACTCTAAATAAAACATGGTTTGTAGTAGCTCTTTGAAACTTGACAAAGTAAAGGAGTTCTCAATTTTGTTTCTATGAATTGTTTCCCATTCAAGTAGCCCTAAGCACAGACTTTGGAAAAGCACTTTCATTGAGATGGGTTGCCAAGCTTCTAAGAAATAACGAGTTTCCGAAATACCAGCAAATATTTTTTCACTCAATCTTGATGATACTTGGTGGTAATGATCAGTACACAAATCCCACTTGGCTCACCAAATTTTGTTCTTCTAGTTTGAAGCGTTCGTCTACAGTAGCAGTTTTTATATTTAGGTTTCACTCTGTTCTCTCCTATATAGATAGATGAATTTGGAACTGTATATCCAACATGGTTTGTAGTAGCTCTTTGAAACTTCACAAAATAAAGGAGTTCTCCGTTTTGTCTCTATGGTTTGTTTCCTCTTCAAGTAGCCCTAGGCACAGTCTGTGGAAAAGCACTTTCATTGAGAGGGGTTGCCAAGCTTCTAAGAAATTACAAGTTTCCGAAATACCAGCAAATATTTTTTCACCCAATCTTGATGATACATGGTGGTAATAATCAGTACACAAATCCCACTTGGCTCACCAAATTTTGTTCTTCTAGGTTGAAGCGTTCGTCTACAGTAGCAGTTTTTATATTTAGGTTTCCCTCTGTTCTCTCCTATATAGATAGATGAATTTGGAACTCTAAATCCAACATGGTTTGTAGTAGCTCTTTGAAACTTGACAAAATAAATGAGTTCTCAGTTTTGTCTCTATGGTTTCTTTCCGCTTCAAGTAGCCCGAGGCACAGACTGTGGAAAAGCACTTTCATTAAGATTGGTTGCCAAGCTTCTAAGAAATTACGAGGTTCCGAAATACCAGCAAATATTTTTTCACCCAATCTTGATGATACTTGGTGGTAATGATCAGTACACAAATCCCACTTGACTCACCAAATTTTGTTCTTCTAGGTTGAAGCGTTCGTCTACAGTAGCAGTTTTTATATTTAGGTTTCCCTCTGTTCTCTCCTATACAGTTAGATGAATTTGGAACTCTAAATCCAACATGGTTTGTAGTAGCTCTTTGAAACTTGACAAAATTAAGGAGTTCTCAGTTTTGTGTCTATGGTTTGTTTCCTCTTCAAGTAGCCCTAGGCACACACTGTGGAAAACCACTTTCATTGAGATGGGTTGCCTAGCGTCTAAGAAATAACGAGTTTCCGAAATACTAGCAAATGTTTTTTCACCAATCTTGATGATACTTGGTGGTAATGATCAGTACACAAATCCCACTTGGCTCACCAAATTTTGTTCTTCTAGTTTGAAGCGATCGTCTACAGTAGCAGTTTTTATATTTAGGTTTCCCTCTGTTCTCTCCTATATAGATAGATGAATTTGGAACTCTAAATAAAACATGGTTTGTAGTAGCTCTTTGAAACTTGACACAATAAAGGAGTTCTCCGTTTTGTCTCTATGGTTTGTTTCCTCTTCAAGTAGCCCTATGCACAGACTGTGGAAAAGCACTTTTATTGAGAGGGGTGGCCAAGCTTCTAAGAAATAACGAGTTTCCGAAATACCAGCAAATATTATTTCACCCAATCTTGATGATACTTGGTGGTAATGATCAGTACACAAATCCCACTTGGCTCACCATATTTAGTTCTTCTAGCTTGAAGCGATCGTCTACAGTAGCAGTTTTTATATTTAGGTTTCACTCTGTTCTCTCCTATATAGATAGATGAATTTGGAACTCTAAATAAAACATGGTTTGTAGTAGCTCTTTGAAACTTGACACAATAAAGGAGTTCTCAGTTTTGTCTCTATGGTTTGTTTCCTCTTCAAGTAGCCCTATGCACAGACTGTGGAAAAGCACTTTTATTGAGAGGGGTGGCCAAGCTTCTAAGAAATAACGAGTTTCCGAAATACCAGCAAATATTATTTCACCCAATCTTGATGATACTTGGTGGTAATGATCAGTACACAAATCCCACTTGGCTCACCATATTTAGTTCTTCTAGCTTGAAGCGATCGTCTACAGTAGCAGTTTTTATATTTAGGTTTCACTCTGTTCTCTCCTATATAGATAGATGAATTTGGAACTCTAAATAAAACATGTTTGTACTACCTCTTTCAAAATTGACAAAATAAAGAAGTTCTCAGTTTTGTCTCTATGGTTTGTTTCCTCTTCAAGTAGCTCTAGGCACAGACTGTGGAAAACCACTTTCATTGAGAGGGGTTGCCACGCTTCTAAGAAATTACGAGTTTCCGAAATACCAGCAAATATTTTTTCACCCAATCTTGATGATACCTGGTGGTAATGATCACTACACAAATCCCACTTGGCTCACCAAATTTTGTTCTTCTAGTTTGAAGCGTTCGTCTACAGTAGCAGTTTTTATATTTAGGTTTCCCTCTGTTCTCTATTATATAGATAGATGAATTTGGAACTCTAAATCCAACATGGTTTGTAGTAGCTCTTTTAAACTTCACAAAATAAATGAGTTCTCAGTTTTGTCTCTATGGTTTCTTTCCTCTTCAAGTAGCCCTAGGCACAGACTGTGGAAAAGCACTTTCATTGAGACGGGTTGCCAAACTTTTAAGAAATAACGAGTTTCCGAAATACCAGCAAATATTTTTTCCCCCAATCTTGATGATACTTGGTGGTAATGATCAGTACACAAATCCCACTTGGCTCACCAAATTTTGTTCTTCTAGGTTGAAGCGTTCGTCTACAGTAGCAGTTTTTATATTTAGGTTTCCCTCAGTTCTCTCCTATATAGATAGATGAATTTGGAACTCTAAATCCAACATGGTTTGTAGTAGCTCTTTGAAACTTGACAAAATAAAGCAGTTCTCAGTTTTGTCTCTATGGCTTCTTTCCTCTTCAAGTAGCCCTAGGCACAGACTGTGAAAAAGCACTTTCATTGAGAGGGGTTGCCAAGCTTCTATGAAATAACGAGATTCCGAAATAACAGCAAATATTTTTTCACCCAATCTTGATGATACTTGGTGGTAATGATCAGTACACAAATCCCAATTGGCTCACCAGATTTTGTTCTTCTAACTTGAAGCGTTCGTCTACAGTAGCAGTTTTTATATTTAGGTTTCACTCCGTTCTCTCATATAGAGATAGATGAATTTGGAACTCTAAATACAACATGGTTTGTAGTAGCTCTTTGAAACTTGACAAAATAATGGAGTTCTCAGTTTTGTCTCTATGGTTTGTTTTCTCTTCTAGTAGACCTAGGCAGAGACTGTGGAAAAACACTTTCATTGAGAGGGGTTGCCAAGCTTTTAAGAAATTACGAGTTTCCGAAATACCAGCATATATTTTTTCAACCAATCTTGATGATACTTGGTGCTAATGATCACTATACAAATCCCACTTGGCTCACCAAATTTTGTTCTTCTAGGTTGAAGCGTTCGTCTACAGTAGCAGTTTTTATATTTAGGTTTCCGTCTGTTCTCTCCTATATAGATAGATGAATTTGGAACTCTAAATCCAACATGGTTTGTAGTAGCTCTTTGAAAAATGACAAAATAAAGCAGTTCTTAGTTTTGTCTCTATGGTTTGTTTAATCTTCAAGTAGCCCTAGGCACAGACTGTGGAAAAGCACTTTCATTGAGAGGGGTTGCCAAGCTTCTAAGAAATTACGAGTTTCCGAAATACCTGCAAATATTTTTTCACCCAATATTGATGATACTTGGTGGTAATGATCATTACACAAATCCCACTTGGCTCACCAAATTTTGTTCTTCTAGGTTGAAGCGTTCGTCTACAGTAGCAGTTTTTATATTTAGGTTTCCCTCTGTTCTCTCATATATAGATAGATGAATTTGGAACTCTATATCCAACATGGTTTGTAGTAGTTCTTTGAAACTTGACAAAATAAAGGAGTTAACAGTATTGTCTCTATGGCTTTTTTCCTCTTCAAGTAGCCCTAGGCACAGACTGTGTAAAAGCACTTTCATTGAGAGGGTTGCCAAGCTTCTAAGAAATAACGAGTTTCCGAAATACCAGCAAATATTTTTTCACCCAATCTTGATGATAATTGGTGGTAATGATCAGTACACAAATCCCACTTGGCTCACTAAATTTTGTTCTTCTAGTTTGAAGCTTTCGTCTACAGTAGCAGTTTTTATATTTAGGTTTCACTCTGTTCTCTCCTATATAAATATATGAATTTGGAACTCTAAATCCAACATGGTTTGTAGTAGCTCTTTGAAACTTGACAAAATAAAGGAGTTCTCCGTTTTTTCTCTATGGTTTGTTTCCTCTTCAAGTAGCCCTAGGCACAGACTGTGGAAAACCACTTTCATTGAGAGGGGTTGCCACGCTTCTAAGAAATTACGAGTTTCCGAAATACCAGCAAATATTTTTTCACCCAATCTTGATGATACCTGGTGGTAATGATCACTACACAAATCCCACTTGGCTCACCAAATTTTGTTCTTCTAGTTTGAAGCGTTCGTCTACAATAGCAGTTTTTATAATTAGGTTTCACTCTGTTCTCTCCTATATAGATAGATGAATTTGGAACTCTAAATCCAACATGGTTTGTAGTAGCTCTTTGAAACTTCACAAAATAAATGAGTTCTCAGTTTTGTCTCTATGGTTTCTTTCCTCTTCAAGTAGCCCTAGGCACAGACTGTGGAAAAGCACTTTCATTGAGACGGGTTGCCAAACTTTTAAGAAATAACGAGTTTCCGAAATACCAGCAAATATTTTTTCCCCCAATCTTGATGATACTTGGTGGTAATGATCAGTACACAAATCCCACTTGGCTCACCAAATTTTGTTCTTTTAGGTTGAAGCGTTCGTCTACAGTAGCAGTTTTTATATTTAGGTTTCCCTCAGTTCTCTCCTATATAGATAGATGAATTTGGAACTCTAAATCCAACATGGTTTGTAGTAGCTCTTTGAAACTTGACAAAATAAAGGAGTTCTCAGTTTTGTCTCTATGGCTGTTTCCTCTTCAAGTAGCCCTAGGCACACACTGTGGAAAAGCACTTTCATTGAGAGGGGTTGCCAAGCCTCTATAAATTACGAGTTTCCGAAATAACAGCAAATATTTTTTCAACCACTCTTGATGATACTTGGTGGTAATGTTCAGTACACAAAATCACACTTGGCTCACCAAATTTTGTTCTTCTAGGTTGAAGCGTTCGTCTACAGTAGCAGTTTTTATATTTAGGGTTGACTCTGTTCTCTCCTATATAGATAGATGAATTTGGAACTCTAAATCCAACATGGTTTGTAGTAGCTCTTTGAAAAATGACAAAATAAAGCAGTTCTTAGTTTTGTCTCTATGGTTTGTTTCCTCTTCAAGTAGCCCTAGGCACACACTGTGGAAAAGCACTTTCATTGAGATGGGTTGCCAAGCGTCTAAGAAATAACGAGTTTCCGAAATACCAGCAAATATTTTTTCAACCAATCTTGATGATACCTGGTGGTATTGATCAGAACACAAATCCCACTTGGCTCACCAAATTTTGTTTTTCTAGGTTGAAGCGTTCGTCTACAGTAGCAGTTTTTATATTTAGGTTTCCCTCTGTTCTCTCCTATATAGATAGATGAATTTGGAACTCTAAATCTAACATGGTTTTTCGTAGCTCTTTGAAACTTGACAAAATTAAGAGGTTCTCAGTTTTGTCTCTATGGTTTGTTTCCTCTTCAAGTAGCCCTAGGCAGAGACTGTGCAAAAACACTTTCATTGAGAGGGGTTGCCAAGCTTTTAAGAAATTACGAGTTTCCAAAATACCAGCAAATATTTTTTCACCCAATCTTGATGACACTTGGTGGTAATGATCAATACACAAATCCCACGTGGCTCACCAAATTTTTTTCTTCTAGTTTGAAGCGATCGTCTACAGTAGCAGTTTTTATATTTAGGTTTCCCTCTGTTCTCTCCGATGTAGATAGATAAATTTGGAACTCTAAATGAAACATGGTTTGTAGTAGCTCTTTGAAAGTTGACAAAATAAAGGAGTTCTCAGTTTTGTCTCTATGGTTTGTTTCCTCGTCAAGAAGCCCTAGGCACAGACTGTGGAAGCACTTTCATTGAGAGGGGTTGCCAAGCTTCTAAGAAATAACAAGTTTCCGAAATACCGGCAAATATTTTTTCACCCAATCTTGATGATACTTGGTGGTAATGATCAGTACACAAATCACACTTGGCTCACCAAATTTTGTTCTTCTAGCTTGAAGCGATCGTCTACAGTAGCAGTTTTTATATTTAGGTTTCACTCTGTTCTCTCATATATAGATAGATGAATTTGGAACTCTAAATCCAACATGGTTTGTAGTAGCTCTTTGAAACTTGACAAAATAAAAGAGTTCTCAGTTTTGTCTCTATGGCTTGTTTCCTTTTCAAGTAGCCCTAGGCACAGACTGTGGAAAAGCACTTTCATTGAGAGGGGTTGCCAATCTTCTAAGAAATAACGAGTTTCCGAAATACCAGCAAATATTTTTTCACCCAATCTTGATGATACTTGGTGCTAATGATCAGTACACATTTCCCACTTGGCTCACCAAATTTTGTTCTTCTATGTTGAAGCATTCGTCTACAGTAGCAGTTTTTATATTTAGGTTTCCCTCTGTTCTCTCCTATATAGATAGATGAATTTGGAACTGTATATCCAACATGGTTTGTAGTAGTTCTTTGAAACTTGACAAAATAAAGGAGTTCTCTGTTTTGTCTCTATGGCTTGTTTCCTCTTCAAGTAGCCCTAGGCACAGACTGTGGAAAAGCACTTTCATTGAGAGGGGTTGCCAAGCTTCTAAGAAATAACGAGATTCCGAAATAACAGCAAATATTTTTTCACCCAATCTTGAGGATACTTGGTGGTAATGATCAGTACACAAATCCTACTTGGCTCACCAGATTTTGTTCTTCTAGCTTGAAGCGTTCGTCTACAGTAGCAGTTTTTATATTTAGGTTTCACTCCGTTCTCTCATATAGAGATAGATGAATTTGGAACTCTAAATCCAACATGGTTTGTAGTAGTTCTTTGAAACTTGACAAAATAAAGGAGTTCTCAGTTTTGTCTCTATGGTTTGTTTCCTCTTCAAGTAGCCCTAGGCAGAGACTGTGGAAAAACACTTTCATTGAGAGGGGTTGCCAAGCTTTTAAGAAATTACGAGTTTCCGAAATACCAGCATATATTTTTTCAACCAATCTTGATGATACTTGGTGGTAATGATCAGTACACAAATCCCACTTGGCTCACCAAATTTTCTTCTTTTAGGTTGAAGCGTTCGTCTACAGTAGCAGTTTTTATATTTAGGTTTTCCTCTGTTCTCTCCTATATAGATAGATGAATTTGGAACTCAATATCCAACATGGTTTGTAGTAGTTCTTTGAAACTTGACAAAATAAAGGAGTTCTCAGTATTGTCTCTATGGCTTGTTTTCTCTTCATGTAGCCCTAGGCACAGACTGTGGAAAAGCACTTTCATTGAGAGGGGTTGCCAAGCTTCTAAGAAATTGCGAGTTTCCGAAATACCAGCAAATATTTTTTCACCCAATCTTGATGATACTTGGTGGTAATGATCAGTACACAAATCCCACTTGGCTCACCAAATTTTGTTCTTCTAGTTTGAAGCGTTCGTCTACAGTAGCAGTTTTTATATTTAGGTTTCACTCTGTTCTCTCCTATATAGATATATGAATTTGGAACTCTAAATAAAACATGGTTTGTAGTAGCTCTTTGAAACTTGACAAAGTAAAGGAGTTCTCAATTTTGTTTCTATGACTTGTTTCCCATTCAAGTAGCCCTAAGCACAGACTTTGGAAAAGCACTTTCATTGAGATGGGTTGCCAAGCTTCTAAGAAATAACGAGTTTCCGAAATACCAGCAAATATTTTTTCACCCAATCTTGATGATACTTGGTGGTAATGATCAGTACACAAATCCCACTTGGCTCACCAAATTTTGTTCTTCTAGTTTGAAGAGTTCGTCTACAGTAGCAGTTTTTATATTTAGGTTTCACTCTGTTCTCTCCTATATAGATAGAAGAATTTGGAACTCTAAATAAAACATGTTTGTACTACCTCTTTCAAAATTGACAAAATAAAGAAGTTCTCAGTTTTGTCTCTATGGTTTGTTTCCTCTTCAACTAGCCCTAGGCACAGACTGTGTAAAAGCATTTTCATTGAGAGGGGTTGCCAAGCGTCTAAGAAATAACGAGTTTCCGAAATACCAGCAAATATTTTTTCACCCAATCTTGATGATACTTGGTGCTAATGATCAGTACACATTTCCCACTTGGCTCACCAAATTTTGTTATTCTAGGTTGAAGCGTTCGTCTACAGTAGCAGTTTTTATATTTAGGTTTCCCTCTGTTCTCTCTTATATAGATAGATGAATTTGGAACTCTAAATAAAACATGGTTTGTAGTAGCTCTTTGAAACTTGACAAAATAAAGGAGTTCTCAGTTTTGTCTCTATGGTTTGTTTAATCTTCAAGTAGCCCTAGGCACAGACTGTGGAAAAGCACTTTCATTGAGAGGGGTTGCCAAGCTTCTAAGAAATAACGAGTTTCCGATATACCAGCAAATATTTTTTCACCCAATCTTGATGAAACTTGTTCCTAATAAAAAGTACACAAATCCCACTTGGCTCACCAAATTTTGTTCTTCTAGGTTGAAGCGTTCGTCTACAGTAGCAGTTTTTATATTTAGGTTTCCCTCTGTTCTCTCCTATAGAGTTAGATGAATTTGGAACTCTAAATCCAACATGGTTTGTAGTAGCTCTTTGAAACTTGACAAAATAAAAGAGTTCTCATTTTTGTCTCTATGGTTTGTTTCCTCTTCAAGTAGCCCTAGGCACACACTGTGGAAAACCACTTTCATTAAGATGGGTTGCCAAGCGTCTAAGAAATAACGAGTTTCCGAAATACTAGCAAATATTATTTCACCCAATCTTGATGATACTTGGTGGTAATGATCAGTACACAAATCCCACTTGGCTCACCAAATTTAGTTCTTCTAGCTTGAAGCGATCGTCTACAGTAGCAGTTTTTATATTTAGGTTTCACTCTGTTCTCTCTTATATAGATAGATGAATTTGGAACTCTAAATCCAACATGGTTTGTAGTAGCTCTTTGAAAATTGACAAAATAAAGAAGTTCTCAGTTTTGTCTCTATGGTTTGTTTAATCGTTAAGTAGCCCTAGGCACAGACTGTGGAAAAGCACTTTAATTGAGAGGGGTTGCCAAGCTTCTAAGAAATAACGAGTTTCCGAAATACCAGCAAATATTTTTTCACCCAATCTTGATAATACTTGGTGCTAATGATCAGTACACATTTCCCACTTGGCTCACCAAATTTTGTTATTCTAGGTTGAAGCTTTCGTCTACAGTAGCAGTTTTAAATTTAGGTTTCCCTCTGTTCTCTCCTATATAGATAGATGAATTTGGAACTCTAAATAAAACATGGTTTGTAGTAGCTCTTTGAAACTTGACAAAAAAAATGAGTTCTCAGTTTTGTCTCTATGGTTTGTTTCCTCTTCAAGTAGCCCTAGGCACAGACTGTGGAAAAGCACTTTCATTGAGAGGGATTGCCAAGCTTCTAAGAAATAACGAGTTTCTGTAATACCAGCAAATATTTTTTCACCCAATCTTGATGATACTTGGTGCTAATGATCAGTACACATATCCCACTTGGCTCACCAAGTTTTGTTATTCTAGGTTGAAGCTTTCGTCTACAGTAGCAGTTTTTATATTTAGGTTTCCCTCTGTTCTCTCCTATATAGATAGATGAATTTGGAACTCTAAATAAAACATGGTTTGTAGTAGCTCTTTGAAACTTGACAAAAAAAAGGAGTTCTCAGTTTTGTCTCTATGGTTTGTTTCTGCTTCAAGTAGGCCTAGGAACAGACTGTGGAAAAGCACTTTCATTGAGAGGGGTTTCCAAGCTTCTAAGAAATAACGAGTTTCCGAAATACCAGCAAATATTTTTTCACCCAATCTTGATTATACTTGGAGCTAATGATCAGTACACATTTCCCACTTGGCTCACCAAATTTTGTTATTCTAGGTTGAAGCGTTCGTCTACAGTAGCAGTTTTTATATTTAGGTTTCCCTCTGTTCTCTCCTATATAAATATGAATTTGGAACTCTAAATAAAATATGGTTTGTAGTAGCTCTTTAAAACTTGGCACAATAAAGGAGTTCTCAGTTTTGTCTCTATGGTTTGTTTCCTCCTCAAGTAGCCCTAGGCACAGACTGTGGAAAAGCACTTTCATTGAGAGGGGTTTCCAAGCTTCTAAGAAATAACCAGTTTCGGAAATACCAGCAAATATTTTTTGACCCAATCTTGATGATACTTGTTCCTAATAATCAGTACACAAGTCCCACTTGGCTCACCAAATTTTGTTCTTCTAGGTTGAAGCGTTCGTCTACAGTAGCATTTTTTATATTTAGGTTTCCCTCAGTTCTCTCCTATATAGATAGATGAATTTGGAATTCTAAATCCAACATGGTTTGTAGTAGCTCTTTGAAACTTGACAAAATAAAGGAGTTCTCAGTTTTGTCTCTATGGTTTGTTTCTGCTTCAAGTAGGCCTAGGAACAGACTGTGGAAAAGCACTTTCATTGAGAGGGGTTGCCAAGCTTCTAAGAAACTACGAGTTTCCGAAATACCAGCAAGTATTTTTTCACCCAATCTTGATGATACTTGGTGGTAATGATCAGTACACAAATCCCACTTGGCTCACCAAATTTTGTTCTTCTAGGTTGAAGCGTTCGTCTACAGTAGCAGTTTTTATATTTAGGTTTCCCTCTGTTCTCTCCTATATAGATAGATGAATTTGGAACACTAAATCCAATATGGTTTGTAGTAGCTCTTTGAAACTTGACAAAATAAATGAGTTCTCAGTTTTGTCTCTATGGTTTCTTTCCGCTTCAAGTAGCCCGAGGCACAGACTGTGGAAAAGCACTTTCATTGAGAGGGGTTGCCAAGCTTCTAAGAAATTACGAGGTTCCGAAATACCAGCAAATATTTTTTCACCCAATCTTGATGATACTTGGTGGTAATGATCAGTACACAAATCCCACTTGGCTCACCAAATTTTGTTCTTCTAGCTTGAAGCGATCGTCTACAGTAGCAGTTTTTATATTTAGGTTTCCCTCTGTTCTCTCCTATACAGTTAGATGAATTTGGAACTCTAAATCCAACATGGTTTGTAGTAGCTCTTTGAAACTTGACAAAATAAAGGAGTTCTCAGTTTTGTGTCTATGGTTTGTTTCCTCTTCAAATAGCCCTAGGCACACACTGTGGAAAACCACTTTCATTGAGATGGGTTGCCAAGCGTCTAAGAAATAACGAGTTTCCGAAATACTAGCAAATGTTTTTTCACCCAATCTTGATGATACTTGGTGGTAATGATCAGTACACAAATCCCACTTGGCTCACCAAATTTTGTTCTTCTAGTTTGAAGCGATCGTCTACAGTAGCAGTTTTTATATTTAGGTTTCCCTCTGTTCTCTCCTATATAGATAGATGAATTTGTAACTCTAAATAAAACATGGTTTGTAGTAGCTCTTTGAAACTTGACACAATAAAGGAGTTCTCAGTTTTGTCTCTATGGTTTGTTTCCTCTTCAAGTAGCCCTATGCACAAACTGTGGAAAAGCACTTTTATTGAAAGGGGTGGCCAAGCTTCTAAGAAATAACGAGTTTCCGAAATACCAGCAAATATTATTTCACCCAATCTTGATGATACTTGGTGGTAATGATCAGTACACAAATCCCACTTGGCTCACCATATTTAGTTCTTCTAGCTTGAAGCGATCGTCTACAGTAGCAGTTTTTATATTTAGGTTACACTCTGTTCTCTCATATATAGATAGATGAATTTGGAACTCTAAATCCAACATGTTTGTACTACCTCTTTCAAAATTGACAAAATAAAGAAGTTCTCAGTTTTGTCTCTATGGTTTGTTTCCTCTTCAACTAGCCCTAGGCACAGACTGGGTAAAAGCATTTTCATTGAGAGGGGTTGCCAAGCGTCTAAGAAATAACGAGTTTCCGAAATACCAGCAAATATTTTTTCACCCAATCTTGATGATACTTGGTGCTAATGATCAGTACACATTTCCCACTTGGCTCACCAAATTTTGTTATTCTAGGTTGAAGCGTTCGTCTACAGTAGCAGTTTTTATATTTAGGTTTCCCTCTGTTCTCTCCTATATAGATAGATGAATTTGGAACTCTAAATAAAACATGGTTTGTAGTAGCTCTTTGAAACTTGACAAAATAAAGGAGTTCTCAGTTTTGTCTCTATGGTTTGTTTAATCTTCAAGTAGCCCTAGGCACAG
>NW_027517087.1:0-48698 GCF_048772815.1 Callospermophilus lateralis | reverse complement strand
TCATTCACCAGTATCTGCTTAAGTCTACATCAAGAGGAAACAAACCTTAGAGATAGAACCTAGAACTACTGTATTGTGTCAAGTTTCAAGAAGCTAGCACAAACCGTGTTTGATTTAGAGTTCTTACTGCATCTGTCAATATAGGAGAAAACAGAGTGAAACCTAAAAATTCAAACTGTTACTGCAAACGAATGCTTCAACGTAAAAGAATGAAACTTGAGCATCCAAGTGGGATTGGTGTACTGATCATTACTTGAAAGTATCATGAAGATTGGATGAAAAAATATATGTTGAGATTTCAGGAGACTCTAGTGTTTTGGAAGTTTGGCAATCCCTTCAATATGAGTGTTATTCGCCAGTCCCTGCTTTAGGCTACATCAAGAGGAAACAAACCTTAGAGATAGAACGTAGAACTAATGTATTGTGTCAAGTTTCAAGAAGCTAGCACAAACTGTGTTTGATTTAGAGTTCGAACGTATCTGTCAATATAGTAGAAAACAGAGTGAAACCTAAAAATACAAACTGTTACTGCAAACGAATGCTTCAACCTAGGAGAACGAAACTTGGGCATCCAAGTTTGATTGGTGTACTGCTCATTACTTGAAAGTATCATGAAGGTCGGTAGCAAAAATTTATGTTGAGATTTCAGGAGAGTCTAGTGTTTTGGCAGCCTAACAACGCCTTTCATGGAATGTGTCATTCACCAGTATCTGCTTAAGGCTACATCAAGAGGAAACAAACCTTAGAGATAGAACGTAGAACTACTGTATTGTGTCAAGTTTCAAGAAGCTAGCACAAACCGTGTTTGATTTAGAGTTCTAACTGTATCTGTCAATATAGGAGAAAACAGAGTGAAACCTAAAAATTCAAACTGTTACTGCAAACGAATGCTTCAACGTAAAAGAACGAAACATGCGCATCCAAGTGGAATTGGTGTACTGATCATTACTTGAAAGTATCATGAAGATTGGATGAAAAAATATATGTTGAGATTTCAGGAGACTCTAGTGTTTTGGAAGTTTGGCAACTCCTTTCATTATAAGTGTTATTCGCCAGTCCCTGCTTTAGGCTACATCAAGAGGAAACAAACCTTAGAGATAGAACGTAGAACTAATGTATTGTGTCAAGTTTCAAGAAGCTAGCACAAACCGTGTTTGATATAGTTCGAACTGCATCTGTCAATATAGGAGAAAACAGAGTGAAACCTAAAAATTCAAACTGTTACTGCAAACGAATGCTTCAACCTAGGAGAACGAAACTTGGGCATCCAAGTTTGATTGGTGTACTGCTCATTACTTGAAAGTATCATGAAGGTCGGAAGCAAAAATTTATGTTGAGATTTCAGGAGAGTCTAGTGTTTTGGCAGCCTAACAACGCCTTTCATTGAATGTGTCATTCACCAGTATCTGCTTAAGTCTACATCAAGAGGAAACAAACCTTAGAGATAGAACCTAGAACTACTGTATTGTGTCAAGTTTCAAGAAGCTAGCACAAACCGTGTTTGATCTAGAGTTCTCACTGCATCTGTCAATATAGGAGAAAACAGAGTGAAACCTAAAAATTCAAACTGTTACTGCAAACAAATGCTTCAACGTAAAAGAACGAAACTTGAGCATCCAAGTGGGATTGGTGTACTGATCATTACTTGAAAGTATCATGAAGATTGGATGAAAAAATATATATTGAGATTTCAGGAGACTCTAGTGTTTTGGAAGTTTGGCAACTCCTTTCATTATAAGTGTTATTCGCCAGTCCCTGCTTTAGGCTACATCAAGAGGAAACAATCCTTAGAGATAGAACGTAGAACTAATGTATTGTGTCAAGTTTCAAGAAGCTAGCACAAACCGTGTTTGATATAGTTCGAACTGCATCTGTCAATATAGGAGAACACAGAGTGAAACCTAAAAATTCAAACTGTTACTGCAAACGAATGCTTCAACCTAGGAGAACGAAACTTGGGCATCCAAGTTTGATTGGTGTACTGCTCATTACTTGAAAGTATCATGAAGGTCGGAAGCAAAAATTTATGTTGAGATTTCAGGAGACTCTAGTGTTTTGGCAGCCTAACAACGCATTTCATTGAATGTGTCATTCACCAGTATCTGGTTAAGGCTACATCAAGAGGAAACAAACCTTAGAGATAGAACCTAGAACTACTGTATTGTGTCAAGTTTCAAGAAGCTAGCACAAACCGTGTTTGATTTAGAGTTCTTACTGCATCTGTCAATATAGGAGAAAACAGAGTGAAACCTAAAAATTCAAACTGTTACTCAAACGAATGCTTTAACGTAAAACAACAAAACTTGAGCATCCAAGTGGGATTGGTGTACTGATCATTACTTGAAAGTATCATGAAGATTGGATGAAAAAATATATGTTGAGATTTTGGAGACTCTAGTGTTTTGGAAGTTTGGTAACCCCTTCAATATGAGTGTTATTCGCCAGTCCCTGCTTTAGGCTACATCAAGAGGAAACAAACCTTAGAGATAGAACGTAGAACTACTGTATTGTGTCAAGTTTCAAGAAGCTAGCACAAACCGTGTTTGATCTAGAGTTCTAACTGCATCTGTCAATATAGGAGAAAACAGAGTGAAACCTAAAAATTCAAACTGTTACTGCAAACAAACGCTTCAACGTAAAAGAACGAAACTTGAGCATCCAAGTGGGATTGGTGTACTGATCATTACTTGAAAGTATCATGAAGATTGGATGAAAAAATATATATTGAGATTTCAGGAGACTCTAGTGTTTTGGAAGTTTGGCAACTCCTTTCATTATAAGTGTTATTCGCCAGTCCCTGCTTTAGGCTACATCAAGAGGAAACAATCCTTAGAGATAGAACGTAGAACTAATGTATTGTGTCAAGTTTCAAGAAGCTAGCACAAACCGTGTTTGATATAGTTCGAACTGCATCTGTCAATATAGGAGAACACAGAGTGAAACATAAAAATTCAAACTGTTACTGCAAACGAATGCTTCAACCTAGGAGAACGAAACTTGGGCATCCAAGTTTGATTGGTGTACTGCTCATTACTTGAAAGTATCATGAAGGTCGGAAGCAAAAATTTATGTTGAGATTTCAGGAGACTCTAGTGTTTTGGCAATCTAACAACGCCTTTCATTGAATGTGTCATTCACCAGTATCTGGTTAAGGCTACATCAAGAGGAATCAAACCTTAGAAATAGATCGTAGAACTACTGTATTGTGTCAAGTTTCAAGAAGCTAGCACAAACCGTGTTTGATTTAGAGTTCTAACTGCATCTGTCAATATAGGAGAAAACAGAGTGAAACCTAAAAACTTCAAACTGTTACTGCAAACGAATGCTTCATCCTAGGAGAACAAAACTTGGGCATCCAAGTTTGATTGGTGTACTGCTCATTACTTGATAGTATCATGAAGGTCGGAAGCAAAAATTGATGTTGAGATTTCAGGAGACTCTAGTGTTTTGGAAGTTTGGCAACCCCTTCAATATGAGTGTTATTCGCCAGTCCCTGCTTTAGGCTACATCAAGAGGAAACAAACCTTAGAGATAGAACGTAGAACTAATGTATTGTGTGAAGTTTCAAGAAGCTAGCACAAACCGTGTTTGATTTAGAGTTCTAACTGCATCTGTCAATATAGGAGAAAACAGAGTGAAACCTAAAAATTCAAACTGTTACTGCAAACGAATGCTTTAACGTAAAACAACAAAACTTGAGCATCCAAGTGGGATTGGTGTACTGATCATTACTTGAAAGTATCATGAAGATTGGATGAAAAAATATATGTTGAGATTTTGGAGACTCTAGTGTTTTGGAAGTTTGGTAACCCCTTCAATATGAGTGTTATTCGCCAGTCCCTGCTTTAGGCTACATCAAGAGGAAACAAACCTTAGAGATAGAACGTAGAACTACTGTATTGTGTCAAGTTTCAAGAAGCTAGCACAAACCGTGTTTGATCTAGAGTTCTAACTGCATCTGTCAATATAGGAGAAAACAGAGTGAAACCTAAAAATTCAAACTGTTACTGCAAACGAATGCTTCAACGTAAAAGAACGAAACTTGAGCATCCAAGTGGGATTGGTGTACTGATCATTACTTGAAAGTATCATGAAGATTGGATGAAAAAATATATATTGAGATTTCAGGAGACTCTAGTGTTTTGGAAGTTTGGCAACTCCTTTCATTATAAGTGTTATTCGCCAGTCCCTGCTTTAGGCTACATCAAGAGGAAACAAACCTTAGAGATAGAACGTAGAACTAATGTATTGTGTCAAGTTTCAAGAAGCTAGCACAAACCGTGTTTGATATAGTTCGAACTGCATCTGTCAATATAGGAGAACACAGAGTGAAACCTAAAAATTCAAACTGTTACTGCAAACGAATGCTTCAACCTAGGAGAACGAAACTTGGGCATCCAAGTTTGATTGGTGTACTGCTCATTACTTGAAAGTATCATGAAGGTCGGAAGCAAAAATTTATGTTGAGATTTCAGGAGACTCTAGTGTTTTGGAAGTTTGGCAACCCCTTCAATATGAGTGTTATTCGCCAGTCCCTGCTTTAGGCTACATCAAGAGGAAACAAACCTTAGAGGTAGAACGTAGAACTAATATGTTGTGTCAAGTTTCAAGAAGCTAGCACAAACCGTGTTTGATTTAGAGTTCGAACGCGTCTGTCAATATAGTAGAAAACAGAGTGAAACCTAAAAATTCAAACTGTTACTGCAAACGAATGCTTCAACCTAGGAGAACGAAACGTGGGCATCCAAGTTTGATTGGTGTACTGCTCATTACTTGAAAGTATCATGAGGGTCGGTAGAAAAATTTATGTTGAGATTTCAGGAGAGTCTAGTGTTTTGGCAGACTAACAACGCCTGTCATGGAATGTGTCATTCACCAGTATCTGCTTAAGGCTACATCAAGAGGAAACAAACCTTAGAGATAGAACGTAGAACTACTGTATTGTGTCAAGTTTCAAGAAGCTAGCACAAACCGTGTTTGATTTAGAGTTCTAACTGTATCTGTCAATATAGGAGAAAACAGAGTGAAACCTAAAAATTCAAACTGTTACTGCAAACGAATGCTTCAACCTAGGAGAACGAAACTTGGGCATCCAAGTTTGATTGGTGTACTGCTCATTACTTGAAAGTATCAAAAAGGTCGGAAGCAAAAATTTATGTTGAGATTTCAGGAGACTCCAGTGTTTTGGCAGCCTAACAACGCCTTTCATTGAATGTGTCATTCACCAGTATCTGCTTAAGTCTACATCAAGAAGAAACAAACCTTAGAGATAGAACGTAGAACTACTGTATTGTGTCAAGTTTCAAGAAGCTAGCACAAACCGTGTTTGATTTAGAGTTCTAACTGTATCTGTCAATATAGGAGAAAACAGAGTGAAACCTAAAAATTCAAACTGTTACTGCAAACGAATGCTTCAACCTAGGAGAACGAAACGTGGGCATCCAAGTGGAATTGGTGTACTGCTCATTACTTGAAAGTATCATGAAGGTCGGAAGCAAAAATTTATGTTGAGATTTCAGGAGAGTCTAGTGTTTTGGCAGCCTAACAACGCCTTTCATTGAATGTGTCATTCACCAGTATCTGCTTAAGTCTACATCAAGAGGAAACAAACCTTAGAGATAGAACCTAGAACTACTGTATTGTGTCAAGTTTCAAGAAGCTAGCACAAACCGTGTTTGATCTAGAGTTCTAACTGCATCTGTCAATATAGGAGAAAACAGAGTGAAACCTAAAAATTCAAACTGTTACTGCAAACAAATGCTTCAACGTAAAAGAACGAAACTTGAGCATCCAAGTGGGATTGGTGTACTGATCATTACTTGAAAGTATCATGAAGATTGGATGAAAAAATATATGTTGAGATTTCAGGAGACTCTAGTGTTTTGGAAGTTTGGCAATCCCTTCAATATGAGTGTTATTCGCCAGTCCCTGCTTTAGGCTACATCAAGAGGAAACAAACCTTAGAGATAGAACGTAGAACTAATGTATTGTGTCAAGTTTCAAGAAGCTAGCACAAACCGTGTTTGATTTAGAGTTCGAACGTATCTGTCAATATAGTAGAAAACAGAGTGAAACCTAAAAATTCAAACTGTTACTGCAAACGAATGCTTCAACCTAGGAGAACGAAACGTGGGCATCCAAGTTTGATTGGTGTACTGCTCATTACTTGAAAGTATCATGAAGGTCGGTAGCAAAAATTTATGTTGAGATTTCAGGAGACTCTAGTGTTTTGGAAGTTTGGCAACTCCTTTCATTATAAGTGTTATTCGCCAGTCCCTGCTTTAGGCTACATCAAGAGGAAACAAACCTTAGAGATAGAACGTAGAACTAATGTATTGTGTCAAGTTTCAAGAAGCTAGCACAAACCGTGTTTGATATAGTTCGAACTGCATCTGTCAATATAGGAGAAAACAGAGTGAAACCTAAAAATTCAAACTGTTACTGCAAACGAATGCTTCAACCTAGGAGAACGAAACTTGGGCATCCAAGTTTGATTGGTGTACTGCTCATTACTTGAAAGTATCATGAAGGTCGGAAGCGAAAATTTATGTTGAGATTTCAGGAGAGTCTAGTGTTTTGGCAGCCTAACAACGCCTTTCATTGAATGTGTCATTCACCAGTATCTGCTTAAGTCTACATCAAGAGGAAACAAACCTTAGAGATAGAACCTAGAACTACTGTATTGTGTCAAGTTTCAAGAAGCTAGCACAAACCGTGTTTGATCTAGAGTTCTAACTGCATCTGTCAATATAGGAGAAAACAGAGTGAAACCTAAAAATTCAAACTGTTACTGCAAACAAATGCTTCAACGTAAAAGAACGAAACTTGAGCATCCAAGTGGGATTGGTGTACTGATCATTACTTGAAAGTATCATGAAGATTGGATGAAAAAATATATATTGAGATTTCAGGAGACTCTAGTGTTTTGGAAGTTTGGCAACTCCTTTCATTATAAGTGTTATTCGCCAGTCCCTGCTTTAGGCTACATCAAGAGGAAACAATCCTTAGAGATAGAACGTAGAACTAATGTATTGTGTCAAGTTTCAACAAGCTAGCACAAACCGTGTTTGATATAGTTCGAACTGCATCTGTCAATATAGGAGAACACAGAGTGAAACCTAAAAATTCAAACTGTTACTGCAAACGAATGCTTCAACCTAGGAGAACGAAACTTGGGCATCCAAGTTTGATTGGTGTACTGCTCATTACTTGAAAGTATCATGAAGGTCGGAAGCAAAAATTTATGTTGAGATTTCAGGATACTCTAGTGTTTTGGCAGCCTAACAACGCGTTTCATTGAATGTGTCATTCACCAGTATCTGGTTAAGGCTACATCAAGAGGAAACAAACCTTAGAGATAGAACCTAGAACTACTGTATTGTGTCAAGTTTCAAGAAGCTAGCACAAACCGTGTTTGATTTAGAGTTCTTACTGCATCTGTCACTATAGGAGAAAACAGAGTGAAACCTAAAAATTCAAACTGTTACTGCAAACGAATGCTTCAACGTAAAAGAACGAAACTTGAGCATCCAAGTGGGATTGGTGTACTGATCATTACTTGAAAGTATCATGAAGATTGGATGAAAAAATATATGTTGAGATTTCAGGAGACTCTAGTGTTTTAGAAGTTTGGCAACCCCTTCAATATGAGTGTTATTCGCCAGTCCCTGCTTTAGGCTACATCAAGAGGAAACAAACCTTAGAGATAGAACGTAGAACTAATATGTTGTGTCAAGTTTCAAGAAGCTAGCACAAACCGTGTTTGATTTAGAGTTCGAACGCGTCTGTCAATATAGTAGAAAACAGAGTGAAACCTAAAAATTCAAACTGTTACTGCAAACGAATGCTTCAACCTAGGAGAACGAAACTTGGGCATCCAAGTTTGATTGGTGTACTGCTCATTACTTGAAAGTATCATGAGGGTCGGTAGCAAAAATTTATGTTGAGATTTCAGGAGAGTCTAGTGTTTTGGCAGACTAACAACGCCTGTCATGGAATGTGTCATTCACCAGTATCTGCTTAAGGCTACATCATGAGGAAACAAACCTTAGAGATAGAACGTAGAACTACTGTATTGTGTCAAGTTTCAAGAAGCTAGCACAAACCGTGTTTGATTTAGAGTTCTAACTGTATCTGTCAATATAGGAGAAAACAGAGTGAAACCTAAAAATTCAAACTGTTACTGCAAACGAATGCTTCAACCTAGGAGAACGAAACTTGGGCATCCAAGTTTGATTGGTGTACTGCTCATTACTTGAAAGTATCATGAAGGTCGGAAGCAAAAATTTATGTTGAGATTTCAGGAGACTCTAGTGTTTTGGCAGCCTAACAACGCCTTTCATTGAATGTGTCATTCACCAGTATCTGCTTAAGTCTACATCAAGAGGAAACAAACCTTAGAGATAGAACCTAGAACTACTGTATTGTGTCAAGTTTCAAGAAGCTAGCACAAACCGTGTTTGATTTAGAGTTCTTACTGCATCTGTCAATATAGGAGAAAACAGAGTGAAACCTAAAAATTCAAACTGTTACTGCAAACGAATGCTTCAACGTAAAAGAATGAAACTTGAGCATCCAAGTGGGATTGGTGTACTGATCATTACTTGAAAGTATCATGAAGATTGGATGAAAAAATATATGTTGAGATTTCAGGAGACTCTAGTGTTTTGGAAGTTTGGCAATCCCTTCAATATGAGTGTTATTCGCCAGTCCCTGCTTTAGGCTACATCAAGAGGAAACAAACCTTAGAGATAGAACGTAGAACTACTGTATTGTGTCAAGTTTCAAGAAGCTAGCACAAACTGTGTTTGATATAGAGTTCGAACGTATCTGTCAATATAGTAGAAAACAGAGTGAAACCTAAAAATTCAAACTGTTACTGCAAACGAATGCTTCAACCTAGGAGAACGAAACTTGGGCATCCAAGTTTGATTGGTGTACTGCTCATTACTTGAAAGTATCATGAAGGTCGGAAGCAAAAATTTATGTTGAGATTTCAGGAGACTCTAGTGTTTTGGAAGTTTGGCAACTCCTTTCATTATAAGTGTTATTCGCCAGTCCCTGCTTTAGGCTACATCAAGAGGAAACAAACCTTAGAGATAGAACGTAGAACTAATGTATTGTGTCAAGTTTCAAGAAGCTAGCACAAACCGTGTTTGATATAGTTCGAACTGCATCTGTCAATATAGGAGAAAACAGAGTGAAACCTAAAAATTCAAACTGTTACTGCAAACGAATGCTTCAACCTAGGAGAACGAAACTTGGGCATCCAAGTTTGATTGGTGTACTGCTCATTACTTGAAAGTATCATGAAGGTCGGAAGCAAAAATTTATGTTGAGATTTCAGGAGAGTCTAGTGTTTTGGCAGCCTAACAACGCCTTTCATTGAATGTGTCATTCACCAGTATCTGCTTAAGTCTACATCAAGAGGAAACAAACCTTAGAGATAGAACCTAGAACTACTGTATTGTGTCAAGTTTCAAGAAGCTAGCACAAACCGTGTTTGATCTAGAGTTCTAACTGCATCTGTCAATATAGGAGAAAACAGAGTGAAACCTAAAAATTCAAACTGTTACTGCAAACAAATGCTTCAACGTAAAAGAACGAAACTTGAGCATCCAAGTGGGATTGGTGTACTGATCATTACTTGAAAGTATCATGAAGATTGGATGAAAAAATATATATTGAGATTTCAGGAGACTCTAGTGTTTTGGAAGTTTGGCAACTCCTTTCATTATAAGTGTTATTCGCCAGTCCCTGCTTTAGGCTACATCAAGAGGAAACAATCCTTAGAGATAGAACGTAGAACTAATGTATTGTGTCAAGTTTCAACAAGCTAGCACAAACCGTGTTTGATATAGTTCGAACTGCATCTGTCAATATAGGAGAACACAGAGTGAAACCTAAAAATTCAAACTGTTACTGCAAACGAATGCTTCAACCTAGGAGAACGAAACTTGGGCATCCAAGTTTGATTGGTGTACTGCTCATTACTTGAAAGTATCATGAAGGTCGGAAGCAAAAATTTATGTTGAGATTTCAGGATACTCTAGTGTTTTGGCAGCCTAACAACGCGTTTCATTGAATGTGTCATTCACCAGTATCTGGTTAAGGCTACATCAAGAGGAAACAAACCTTAGAGATAGAACCTAGAACTACTGTATTGTGTCAAGTTTCAAGAAGCTAGCACAAACCGTGTTTGATTTAGAGTTCTTACTGCATCTGTCACTATAGGAGAAAACAGAGTGAAACCTAAAAATTCAAACTGTTACTGCAAACGAATGCTTCAACGTAAAAGAACGAAACTTGAGCATCCAAGTGGGATTGGTGTACTGATCATTACTTGAAAGTATCATGAAGATTGGATGAAAAAATATATGTTGAGATTTCAGGAGACTCTAGTGTTTTAGAAGTTTGGCAACCCCTTCAATATGAGTGTTATTCGCCAGTCCCTGCTTTAGGCTACATCAAGAGGAAACAAACCTTAGAGATAGAACGTAGAACTAATATGTTGTGTCAAGTTTCAAGAAGCTAGCACAAACCGTGTTTGATTTAGAGTTCGAACGCGTCTGTCAATATAGTAGAAAACAGAGTGAAACCTAAAAATTCAAACTGTTACTGCAAACGAATGCTTCAACCTAGGAGAACGAAACTTGGGCATCCAAGTTTGATTGGTGTACTGCTCATTACTTGAAAGTATCATGAGGGTCGGTAGCAAAAATTTATGTTGAGATTTCAGGAGAGTCTAGTGTTTTGGCAGACTAACAACGCCTGTCATGGAATGTGTCATTCACCAGTATCTGCTTAAGGCTACATCATGAGGAAACAAACCTTAGAGATAGAACGTAGAACTACTGTATTGTGTCAAGTTTCAAGAAGCTAGCACAAACCGTGTTTGATTTAGAGTTCTAACTGTATCTGTCAATATAGGAGAAAACAGAGTGAAACCTAAAAATTCAAACTGTTACTGCAAACGAATGCTTCAACCTAGGAGAACGAAACTTGGGCATCCAAGTTTGATTGGTGTACTGCTCATTACTTGAAAGTATCATGAAGGTCGGAAGCAAAAATTTATGTTGAGATTTCAGGAGACTCTAGTGTTTTGGCAGCCTAACAACGCCTTTCATTGAATGTGTCATTCACCAGTATCTGCTTAAGTCTACATCAAGAGGAAACAAACCTTAGAGATAGAACCTAGAACTACTGTATTGTGTCAAGTTTCAAGAAGCTAGCACAAACCGTGTTTGATTTAGAGTTCTTACTGCATCTGTCAATATAGGAGAAAACAGAGTGAAACCTAAAAATTCAAACTGTTACTGCAAACGAATGCTTCAACGTAAAAGAATGAAACTTGAGCATCCAAGTGGGATTGGTGTACTGATCATTACTTGAAAGTATCATGAAGATTGGATGAAAAAATATATGTTGAGATTTCAGGAGACTCTAGTGTTTTGGAAGTTTGGCAATCCCTTCAATATGAGTGTTATTCGCCAGTCCCTGCTTTAGGCTACATCAAGAGGAAACAAACCTTAGAGATAGAACGTAGAACTACTGTATTGTGTCAAGTTTCAAGAAGCTAGCACAAACTGTGTTTGATATAGAGTTCGAACGTATCTGTCAATATAGTAGAAAACAGAGTGAAACCTAAAAATTCAAACTGTTACTGCAAACGAATGCTTCAACCTAGGAGAACGAAACTTGGGCATCCAAGTTTGATTGGTGTACTGCTCATTACTTGAAAGTATCATGAAGGTCGGAAGCAAAAATTTATGTTGAGATTTCAGGAGAGTCTAGTGTTTTGGCAGCCTAACAACGCCTTTCATTGAATGTGTCATTCACCAGTATCTGCTTAAGTCTACATCAAGAGGAAACAAACCTTAGAGATAGAACCTAGAACTACTGTATTGTGTCAAGTTTCAAGAAGCTAGCACAAACCGTGT
This sequence comes from Callospermophilus lateralis, assembly GCF_048772815.1. Lineage (NCBI taxonomy): Eukaryota > Metazoa > Chordata > Mammalia > Rodentia > Sciuridae > Callospermophilus > Callospermophilus lateralis. The sequence continues at coordinate 36,759 of NW_027517087.1, read as the reverse complement.
TTGATCTAGAGTTCTAACTGCATCTGTCAATATAGGAGAAAACAGAGTGAAACCTAAAAATTCAAACTGTTACTGCAAACAAATGCTTCAACGTAAAAGAACGAAACTTGAGCATCCAAGTGGGATTGGTGTACTGATCATTACTTGAAAGTATCATGAAGATTGGATGAAAAAATATATATTGAGATTTCAGGAGACTCTAGTGTTTTGGAAGTTTGGCAACTCCTTTCATTATAAGTGTTATTCGCCAGTCCCTGCTTTAGGCTACATCAAGAGGAAACAATCCTTAGAGATAGAACGTAGAACTAATGTATTGTGTCAAGTTTCAAGAAGCTAGCACAAACCGTGTTTGATATAGTTCGAACTGCATCTGTCAATATAGGAGAACACAGAGTGAAACCTAAAAATTCAAACTGTTACTGCAAACGAATGCTTCAACCTAGGAGAACGAAACTTGGGCATCCAAGTTTGATTGGTGTACTGCTCATTACTTGAAAGTATCATGAAGGTCGGAAGCAAAAATTTATGTTGAGATTTCAGGATACTCTAGTGTTTTGGCAGCCTAACAACGCGTTTCATTGAATGTGTCATTCACCAGTATCTGGTTAAGGCTACATCAAGAGGAAACAAACCTTAGAGATAGAACCTAGAACTACTGTATTGTGTCAAGTTTCAAGAAGCTAGCACAAACCGTGTTTGATTTAGAGTTCTTACTGCATCTGTCAATATAGGAGAAAACAGAGTGAAACCTAAAAATTCAAACTGTTACTGCAAACGAATGCTTCAACGTAAAAGAATGAAACTTGAGCATCCAAGTGGGATTGGTGTACTGATCATTACTTGAAAGTATCATGAAGATTGGATGAAAAAATATATGTTGAGATTTCAGGAGACTCTAGTGTTTTGGAAGTTTGGCAATCCCTTCAATATGAGTGTTATTCGCCAGTCCCTGCTTTAGGCTACATCAAGAGGAAACAAACCTTAGAGATAGAACGTAGAACTAATGTATTGTGTCAAGTTTCAAGAAGCTAGCACAAACCGTGTTTGATTTAGAGTTCGAACGTATCTGTCAATATAGTAGAAAACAGAGTGAAACCTAAAAATTCAAACTGTTACTGCAAACGAATGCTTCAACCTAGGAGAACGAAACTTGGGCATCCAAGTTTGATTGGTGTACTGCTCATTACTTGAAAGTATCATGAAGGTCGGTAGCAAAAATTTATGTTGAGATTTCAGGAGAGTCTAGTGTTTTGGCAGCCTAACAACGCCTTTCATGGAATGTGTCATTCACCAGTATCTGCTTAAGGCTACATCAAGAGGAAACAAACCTTAGAGATAGAACGTAGAACTACTGTATTGTGTCAAGTTTCAAGAAGCTAGCACAAACCGTGTTTGATTTAGAGTTCTAACTGTATCTGTCAATATAGGAGAAAACAGAGTGAAACCTAAAAATTCAAACTGTTACTGCAAACGAATGCTTCAACGTAAAAGAATGAAACTTGAGCATCCAAGTGGGATTGGTGTACTGATCATTACTTGAAAGTATCATGAAGATTGGATGAAAAAATATATGTTGAGATTTCAGGAGACTCTAGTGTTTTGGAAGTTTGGCAATCCCTTCAATATGAGTGTTATTCGCCAGTCCCTGCTTTAGGCTACATCAAGAGGAAACAAACCTTAGAGATAGAACGTAGAACTAATGTATTGTGTCAAGTTTCAAGAAGCTAGCACAAACTGTGTTTGATTTAGAGTTCGAACGTATCTGTGAATATAGTAGAAAACAGAGTGAAACCTAAAAATTCAAACTGTTACTGCAAACGAATGCTTCAACCTAGGAGAACGAAACTTGGGCATCCAAGTTTGATTGGTGTACTGCTCATTACTTGAAAGTATCATGAAGGTCGGTAGCAAAAATTTATGTTGAGATTTCAGGAGAGTCTAGTGTTTTGGCAGCCTAACAACGCCTTTCATGGAATGTGTCATTCACCAGTATCTGCTTAAGGCTACATCAAGAGGAAACAAACCTTAGAGATAGAACCTAGAACTACTGTATTGTGTCAAGTTTCAAGAAGCTAGCACAAACCGTGTTTGATCTAGAGTTCTAACTGCATCTGTCAATATAGGAGAAAACAGAGTGAAACGTAAAAATTCAAACTGTTACTGCAAACAAATGCTTCAACGTAAAAGAACGAAACTTGAGCATCCAAGTGGGATTGGTGTACTGATCATTACTTGAAAGTATCATGAAGATTGGATGAAAAAATATATATTGAGATTTCAGGAGACTCTAGTGTTTTGGAAGTTTGGCAACTCCTTTCATTATAAGTGTTATTCGCCAGTCCCTGCTTTAGGCTACATCAAGAGGAAACAATCCTTAGAGATAGAACGTAGAACTAATGTATTGTGTCAAGTTTCAAGAAGCTAGCACAAACCGTGTTTGATATAGTTCGAACTGCATCTGTCAATATAGGAGAACACAGAGTGAAACCTAAAAATTCAAACTGTTACTGCAAACGAATGCTTCAACCTAGGAGAACGAAACTTGGGCATCCAAGTTTGATTGGTGTACTGCTCATTACTTGAAAGTATCATGAAGGTCGGAAGCAAAAATTTATGTTGAGATTTCAGGAGACTCTAGTGTTTTGGCAATCTAACAACGCCTTTCATTGAATGTGTCATTCACCAGTATCTGGTTAAGGCTACATCAAGAGGAATCAAACCTTAGAAATAGATCGTAGAACTACTGTATTGTGTCAAGTTTCAAGAAGCTAGCACAAACCGTGTTTGATTTAGAGTTCTAACTGCATCTGTCAATATAGGAGAAAACAGAGTGAAACCTAAAAACTTCAAACTGTTACTGCAAACGAATGCTTCATCCTAGGAGAACGAAACTTGGGCATCCAAGTTTGATTGGTGTACTGCTCATTACTTGAAAGTATCATGAAGGTCGGAAGCAAAAATTGATGTTGAGATTTCAGGAGACTCTAGTGTTTTGGAAGTTTGGCAACCCCTTCAATATGAGTGTTATTCGCCAGTCCCTGCTTTAGGCTACATCAAGAGGAAACAAACCTTAGAGATAGAACGTAGAACTAATGTATTGTGTGAAGTTTCAAGAAGCTAGCACAAACCGTGTTTGATTTAGAGTTCTAACTGCATCTGTCAATATAGGAGAAAACAGAGTGAAACCTAAAAATTCAAACTGTTACTGCAAACGAAAGCTTTAACGTAAAACAACAAAACTTGAGCATCCAAGTGGGATTGGTGTACTGATCATTACTTGAAAGTATCATGAAGATTGGATGAAAAAATATATGTTGAGATTTTGGAGACTCTAGTGTTTTGGAAGTTTGGTAACCCCTTCAATATGAGTGTTATTCGCCAGTCCCTGCTTTAGGCTACATCAAGAGGAAACAAACCTTAGAGATAGAACGTAGAACTACTGTATTGTGTCAAGTTTCAAGAAGCTAGCACAAACCGTGTTTGATCTAGAGTTCTAACTGCATCTGTCAATATAGGAGAAAACAGAGTGAAACCTAAAAATTCAAACTGTTACTGCAAACGAATGCTTCAACGTAAAAGAACGAAACTTGAGCATCCAAGTGGGATTGGTGTACTGATCATTACTTGAAAGTATCATGAAGATTGGATGAAAAAATATATATTGAGATTTCAGGAGACTCTAGTGTTTTGGAAGTTTGGCAACTCCTTTCATTATAAGTGTTATTCGCCAGTCCCTGCTTTAGGCTACATCAAGAGGAAACAAACCTTAGAGATAGAACGTAGAACTAATGTATTGTGTCAAGTTTCAAGAAGCTAGCACAAACCGTGTTTGATATAGTTCGAACTGCATCTGTCAATATAGGAGAACACAGAGTGAAACCTAAAAATTCAAACTGTTACTGCAAACGAATGCTTCAACCTAGGAGAACGAAACTTGGGCATCCAAGTTTGATTGGTGTACTGCTCATTACTTGAAAGTATCATGAAGGTCGGAAGCAAAAATTTATGTTGAGATTTCAGGAGACTCTAGTGTTTTGGCAGCCTAACAACGCCTTTCATTGAATGTGTCATTCACCAGTATCTGGTTAAGGCTACATCAAGAGGAATCAAACCTTAGAAATAGAACGTAGAACTACTGTATTGTGTCAAGTTTCAAGAAGCTAGCACAAACCGTGTTTGATTTAGAGTTCTAACTGCATCTGTCAATATAGGAGAAAACAGAGTGAAACCTAAAAACTTCAAACTGTTACTGCAAACGAATGCTTCATCCTAGGAGAACGAAACTTGGGCATCCAAGTTTGATTGGTGTACTGCTCATTACTTGAAAGTATCATGAAGGTCGGAAGCAAAAATTTATGTTGAGATTTCAGGAGACTCTAGTGTTTTGGAAGTTTGGCAACCCCTTCAATATGAGTGTTATTCGCCAGTCCCTGCTTTAGGCTACATCAAGAGGAAACAAACCTTAGAGATAGAACGTAGAACTAATATGTTGTGTCAAGTTTCAAGAAGCTAGCACAAACCGTGTTTGATTTAGAGTTCGAACGCGTCTGTCAATATAGTAGAAAACAGAGTGAAACCTAAAAATTCAAACTGTTACTGCAAACGAATGCTTCAACCTAGGAGAACGAAACGTGGGCATCCAAGTTTGATTGGTGTACTGCTCATTACTTGAAAGTATCATGAGGGTCGGTAGCAAAAATTTATGTTGAGATTTCAGGAGAGTCTAGTGTTTTGGCAGACTAACAACGCCTGTCATGGAATGTGTCATTCACCAGTATCTGCTTAAGGCTACATCAAGAGGAAACAAACCTTAGAGATAGAACGTAGAACTACTGTATTGTGTCAAGTTTCAAGAAGCTAGCACAAACCGTGTTTGATTTAGAGTTCTAACTGTATCTGTCAATATAGGAGAAAACAGAGTGAAACCTAAAAATTCAAACTGTTACTGCAAACGAATGCTTCAACCTAGGAGAACGAAACTTGGGCATCCAAGTTTGATTGGTGTACTGCTCATTACTTGAAAGTATCATGAAGGTCGGAAGCAAAAATTTATGTTGAGATTTCAGGAGACTCTAGTGTTTTGGCAGCCTAACAACGCCTTTCATTGAATGTGTCATTCACCAGTATCTGGTTAAGGCTACATCAAGAGGAAACAAACCTTAGAGATAGAACCTAGAACTACTGTATTGTGTCAAGTTTCAAGAAGCTAGCACAAACCGTGTTTGATTTAGAGTTCTTACTGCATCTGTCAATATAGGAGAAAACAGAGTGAAACCTAAAAATTCAAACTGTTACTGCAAACGAATGCTTCAACGTAAAAGAACGAAACTTGAGCATCCAAGTGGGATTGGTGTACTGATCATTACTTGAAAGTATCATGAAGATTGGATGAAAAAATATATGTTGAGATTTCAGGAGACTCTAGTGTTTTAGAAGTTTGGCAACCCCTTCAATATGAGTGTTATTCGCCAGTCCCTGCTTTAGGCTACATCAAGAGGAAACAAACCTTAGAGATAGAACGTAGAACTAATATGTTGTGTCAAGTTTCAAGAAGCTAGCACAAACCGTGTTTGATTTAGAGTTCGAACGCGTCTGTCAATATAGTAGAAAACAGAGTGAAACCTAAAAATTCAAACTGTTACTGCAAACGAATGCTTCAACCTAGGAGAACGAAACGTGGGCATCCAAGTTTGATTGGTGTACTGCTCATTACTTGAAAGTATCATGAGGGTCGGTAGCAAAAATTTATGTTGAGATTTCAGGAGAGTCTAGTGTTTTGGCAGACTAACAACGCCTGTCATGGAATGTGTCATTCACCAGTATCTGCTTAAGGCTACATCATGAGGAAACAAACCTTAGAGATAGAACGTAGAACTACTGTATTGTGTCAAGTTTCAAGAAGCTAGCACAAACCGTGTTTGATTTAGAGTTCTAACTGTATCTGTCAATATAGGAGAAAACAGAGTGAAACCTAAAAATTCAAACTGTTACTGCAAACGAATGCTTCAACCTAGGAGAACGAAACTTGGGCATCCAAGTTTGATTGGTGTACTGCTCATTACTTGAAAGTATCATGAAGGTCGGAAGCAAAAATTTATGTTGAGATTTCAGGAGACTCTAGTGTTTTGGCAGCCTAACAACGCCTTTCATTGAATGTGTCATTCACCAGTATCTGCTTAAGTCTACATCAAGAGGAAACAAACCTTAGAGATAGAACCTAGAACTACTGTATTGTGTCAAGTTTCAAGAAGCTAGCACAAACCGTGTTTGATTTAGAGTTCTTACTGCATCTGTCAATATAGGAGAAAACAGAGTGAAACCTAAAAATTCAAACTGTTACTGCAAACGAATGCTTCAACGTAAAAGAATGAAACTTGAGCATCCAAGTGGGATTGGTGTACTGATCATTACTTGAAAGTATCATGAAGATTGGATGAAAAAATATATGTTGAGATTTCAGGAGACTCTAGTGTTTTGGAAGTTTGGCAATCCCTTCAATATGAGTGTTATTCGCCAGTCCCTGCTTTAGGCTACATCAAGAGGAAACAAACCTTAGAGATAGAACGTAGAACTACTGTATTGTGTCAAGTTTCAAGAAGCTAGCACAAACTGTGTTTGATTTAGAGTTCGAACGTATCTGTCAATATAGTAGAAAACAGAGTGAAACCTAAAAATTCAAACTGTTACTGCAAACGAATGCTTCAACCTAGGAGAACGAAACTTGGGCATCCAAGTTTGATTGGTGTACTGCTCATTACTTGAAAGTATCATGAAGGTCGGTAGCAAAAATTTATGTTGAGATTTCAGGAGAGTCTAGTGTTTTGGCAGCCTAACAACGCCTTTCATGGAATGTGTCATTCACCAGTATCTGCTTAAGGCTACATCAAGAGGAAACAAACCTTAGAGATAGAACGTAGAACTACTGTATTGTGTCAAGTTTCAAGAAGCTAGCACAAACCGTGTTTGATTTAGAGTTCTAACTGTATCTGTCAATATAGGAGAAAACAGAGTGAAACCTAAAAATTCAAACTGTTACTGCAAACGAATGCTTCAACGTAAAAGAACGAAACTTGCGCATCCAAGTGGAATTGGTGTACTGATCATTACTTGAAAGTATCATGAAGATTGGATGAAAAAATATATGTTGAGATTTCAGGAGACTCTAGTGTTTTGGAAGTTTGGCAACTCCTTTCATTATAAGTGTTATTCGCCAGTCCCTGCTTTAGGCTACATCAAGAGGAAACAAACCTTAGAGATAGAACGTAGAACTAATGTATTGTGTCAAGTTTCAAGAAGCTAGCACAAACCGTGTTTGATATAGTTCGAACTGCATCTGTCAATATAGGAGAAAACAGAGTGAAACCTAAAAATTCAAACTGTTACTGCAAACGAATGCTTCAACCTAGGAGAACGAAACTTGGGCATCCAAGTTTGATTGGTGTACTGCTCATTACTTGAAAGTATCATGAAGGTCGGAAGCAAAAATTTATGTTGAGATTTCAGGAGAGTCTAGTGTTTTGGCAGCCTAACAACGCCTTTCATTGAATGTGTCATTCACCAGTATCTGCTTAAGTCTACATCAAGAGGAAACAAACCTTAGAGATAGAACCTAGAACTACTGTATTGTGTCAAGTTTCAAGAAGCTAGCACAAACCGTGTTTGATCTAGAGTTCTAACTGCATCTGTCAATATAGGAGAAAACAGAGTGAAACCTAAAAATTCAAACTGTTACTGCAAACAAATGCTTCAACGTAAAAGAACGAAACTTGAGCATCCAAGTGGGATTGGTGTACTGATCATTACTTGAAAGTATCATGAAGATTGGATGAAAAAATATATATTGAGATTTCAGGAGACTCTAGTGTTTTGGAAGTTTGGCAACTCCTTTCATTATAAGTGTTATTCGCCAGTCCCTGCTTTAGGCTACATCAAGAGGAAACAATCCTTAGAGATAGAACGTAGAACTAATGTATTGTGTCAAGTTTCAAGAAGCTAGCACAAACCGTGTTTGATATAGTTCGAACTGCATCTGTCAATATAGGAGAACACAGAGTGAAACCTAAAAATTCAAACTGTTACTGCAAACGAATGCTTCAACCTAGGAGAACGAAACTTGGGCATCCAAGTTTGATTGGTGTACTGCTCATTACTTGAAAGTATCATGAAGGTCGGAAGCAAAAATTTATGTTGAGATTTCAGGATACTCTAGTGTTTTGGCAGCCTAACAACGCGTTTCATTGAATGTGTCATTCACCAGTATCTGGTTAAGGCTACATCAAGAGGAAACAAACCTTAGAGATAGAACCTAGAACTACTGTATTGTGTCAAGTTTCAAGAAGCTAGCACAAACCGTGTTTGATTTAGAGTTCTTACTGCATCTGTCAATATAGGAGAAAACAGAGTGAAACCTAAAAATTCAAACTGTTACTGCAAACGAATGCTTCAACGTAAAAGAATGAAACTTGAGCATCCAAGTGGGATTGGTGTACTGATCATTACTTGAAAGTATCATGAAGATTGGATGAAAAAATATATGTTGAGATTTCAGGAGACTCTAGGGTTTTGGAAGTTTGGCAATCCCTTCAATATGAGTGTTATTCGCCAGTCCCTGCTTTAGGCTACATCAAGAGGAAACAAACCTTAGAGATAGAACGTAGAACTAATGTATTGTGTCAAGTTTCAAGAAGCTAGCACAAACCGTGTTTGATTTAGAGTTCGAACGTATCTGTCAATATAGTAGAAAACAGAGTGAAACCTAAAAATTCAAACTGTTACTGCAAACGAATGCTTCAACCTAGGAGAACGAAACTTGGGCATCCAAGTTTGATTGGTGTACTGCTCATTACTTGAAAGTATCATGAAGGTCGGTAGCAAAAATTTATGTTGAGATTTCAGGAGAGTCTAGTGTTTTGGCATCCTAACAACGCCTTTCATGGAATGTGTCATTCACCAGTATCTGCTTAAGGCTACATCAAGAGGAAACAAACCTTAGAGATAGAACGTAGAACTACTGTATTGTGTCAAGTTTCAAGAAGCTAGCACAAACCGTGTTTGATTTAGAGTTCTAACTGTATCTGTCAATATAGGAGAAAACAGAGTGAAACCTAAAAATTCAAACTGTTACTGCAAACGAATGCTTCAACGTAAAAGAATGAAACTTGAGCATCCAAGTGGGATTGGTGTACTGATCATTACTTGAAAGTATCATGAAGATTGGATGAAAAAATATATGTTGAGATTTCAGGAGACTCTAGTGTTTTGGAAGTTTGGCAATCCCTTCAATATGAGTGTTATTCGCCAGTCCCTGCTTTAGGCTACATCAAGAGGAAACAAACCTTAGAGATAGAACGTAGAACTAATGTATTGTGTCAAGTTTCAAGAAGCTAGCACAAACTGTGTTTGATTTAGAGTTCGAACGTATCTGTGAATATAGTAGAAAACAGAGTGAAACCTAAAAATTCAAACTGTTACTGCAAACGAATGCTTCAACCTAGGAGAACGAAACTTGGGCATCCAAGTTTGATTGGTGTACTGCTCATTACTTGAAAGTATCATGAAGGTCGGTAGCAAAAATTTATGTTGAGATTTCAGGAGAGTCTAGTGTTTTGGCAGCCTAACAACGCCTTTCATGGAATGTGTCATTCACCAGTATCTGCTTAAGGCTACATCAAGAGGAAACAAACCTTAGAGATAGAACCTAGAACTACTGTATTGTGTCAAGTTTCAAGAAGCTAGCACAAACCGTGTTTGATCTAGAGTTCTAACTGCATCTGTCAATATAGGAGAAAACAGAGTGAAACGTAAAAATTCAAACTGTTACTGCAAACAAATGCTTCAACGTAAAAGAACGAAACTTGAGCATCCAAGTGGGATTGGTGTACTGATCATTACTTGAAAGTATCATGAAGATTGGATGAAAAAATATATATTGAGATTTCAGGAGACTCTAGTGTTTTGGAAGTTTGGCAACTCCTTTCATTATAAGTGTTATTCGCCAGTCCCTGCTTTAGGCTACATCAAGAGGAAACAATCCTTAGAGATAGAACGTAGAACTAATGTATTGTGTCAAGTTTCAAGAAGCTAGAACAAACCGTGTTTGATATAGTTCGAACTGCATCTGTCAATATAGGAGAACACAGAGTGAAACCTAAAAATTCAAACTGTTACTGCAAACGAATGCTTCAACCTAGGAGAACGAAACTTGGGCATCCAAGTTTGATTGGTGTACTGCTCATTACTTGAAAGTATCATGAAGGTCGGAAGCAAAAATTTATGTTGAGATTTCAGGAGACTCTAGTGTTTTGGCAGCCTAACAACGCCTTTCATGGAATGTGTCATTCACCAGTATCTGGTTAAGGCTACATCAAGAGGAAACAAACCTTAGAGATAGAACCTAGAAGTACTGTATTGTGTCAAGTTTCAAGAAGCTAGCACAAACCGTGTTTGATTTAGAGTTCTTACTGCATCTGTCAATGTAGGAGAAAACAGAGTGAAACCTAAAAATTCAAACTGTTACTGCAAACGAATGCTTCAACGTAAAAGAACGAAACTTGAGCATCCAAGTGGGATTGGTGTACTGATCATTACTTGAAAGTATCATGAAGATTGGATGAAAAAATATATGTTGAGATTTCAGGAGACTCTAGTGTTTTGGAAGTTTGGCAATCCCTTCAATATGAGTGTTATTCGCCAGTCCCTGCTTTAGGCTACATCAAGAGGAAACAAACCTTAGAGATAGAACGTAGAACTAATGTATTGTGTCAAGTTTCAAGAAGCTAGCACAAACCGTGTTTGATTTAGAGTTCGAACGTATCTGTCAATATAGTAGAAAACAGAGTGAAACCTAAAAATTCAAACTGTTACTGCAAACGAATGCTTCAACCTAGGAGAACGAAACTTGGGCATCCAAGTTTGATTGGTGTACTGCTCATTACTTGAAAGTATCATGAAGGTCGGTAGCAAAAATTTATGTTGAGATTTCAGGAGAGTCTAGTGTTTTGGCAGCCTAACAACGCCTTTCATTGAATGTGTCATTCACCAGTATCTGCTTAAGTCTACATCAAGAGGAAACAAACCTTAGAGATAGAACGTAGAACTACTGTATTGTGTCAAGTTTCAAGAAGCTAGCACAAACCGTGTTTGATTTAGAGTTCTAACTGTATCTGTCAATATAGGAGAAAACAGAGTGAAACCTAAAAATTCAAACTGTTACTGCAAACGAATGCTTCAACCTAGGAGAACGAAACGTGGGCATCCAAGTGGAATTGGTGTACTGCTCATTACTTGAAAGTATCATGAAGGTCGGAAGCAAAAATTTATGTTGAGATTTCAGGAGAGTCTAGTGTTTTGGCAGCCTAACAACGCCTTTCATTGAATGTGTCATTCACCAGTATCTGCTTAAGTCTACATGAAGAGGAAACAAACCTTAGAGATAGAACCTAGAACTACTGTATTGTGTCAAGTTTCAAGAAGCTAGCACAAACCGTGTTTGATCTAGAGTTCTAACTGCATCTGTCAATATAGGAGAAAACAGAGTGAAACCTAAAAATTCAAACTGTTACTGCAAACAAATGCTTCAACGTAAAAGAACGAAACTTGAGCATCCAAGTGGGATTGGTGTACTGATCATTACTTGAAAGTATCATGAAGATTGGATGAAAAAATATATGTTGAGATTTCAGGAGACTCTAGTGCTTTGGAAGTTTGGCAATCCCTTCAATATGAGTGTTATTCGCCAGTCCCTGCTTTAGGCTACATCAAGAGGAAACAAACCTTAGAGATAGAACGTAGAACTAATGTATTGTGTCAAGTTTCAAGAAGCTAGCACAAACCGTGTTTGATTTAGAGTTCGAACGTATCTGTCAATATAGTAGAAAACAGAGTGAAACCTAAAAATTCAAACTGTTACTGCAAACGAATGCTTCAACCTAGGAGAACGAAACGTGGGCATCCAAGTTTGATTGGTGTACTGCTCATTACTTGAAAGTATCATGAAGGTCGGTAGCAAAAATTTATGTTGAGATTTCAGGAGACTCTAGTGTTTTGGAAGTTTGGCAACTCCTTTCATTATAAGTGTTATTCGCCAGTCCCTGCTTTAGGCTACATCAAGAGGAAACAAACCTTAGAGATAGAACGTAGAACTAATGTATTGTGTCAAGTTTCAAGAAGCTAGCACAAACCGTGTTTGATATACTTCGAACTGCATCTGTCAATATAGGAGAAAACAGAGTGAAACCTAAAAATTCAAACTGTTACTGCAAACGAATGCTTCAACCTAGGAGAACGAAACTTGGGCATCCAAGTTTGATTGGTGTACTGCTCATTACTTGAAAGTATCATGAAGGTCGGAAGCAAAAATTTATGTTGAGATTTCAGGAGAGTCTAGTGTTTTGGCAGCCTAACAACGCCTTTCATTGAATGTGTCATTCACCAGTATCTGCTTAAGTCTACATCAAGAGGAAACAAACCTTAGAGATAGAACCTAGAACTACTGTATTGTGTCAAGTTTCAAGAAGCTAGCACAAACCGTGTTTGATCTAGAGTTCTAACTGCATCTGTCAATATAGGAGAAAACAGAGTGAAACCTAAAAATTCAAACTGTTACTGCAAACAAATGCTTCAACGTAAAAGAACGAAACTTGAGCATCCAAGTGGGATTGGTGTACTGATCATTACTTGAAAGTATCATGAAGATTGGATGAAAAAATATATATTGAGATTTCAGGAGACTCTAGTGTTTTGGAAGTTTGGCAACTCCTTTCATTATAAGTGTTATTCGCCAGTCCCTGCTTTAGGCTACATCAAGAGGAAACAATCCTTAGAGATAGAACGTAGAACTAATGTATTGTGTCAAGTTTCAACAAGCTAGCACAAACCGTGTTTGATATAGTTCGAACTGCATCTGTCAATATAGGAGAACACAGAGTGAAACCTAAAAATTCAAACTGTTACTGCAAACGAATGCTTCAACCTAGGAGAACGAAACTTGGGCATCCAAGTTTGATTGGTGTACTGCTCATTACTTGAAAGTATCATGAAGGTCGGAAGCAAAAATTTATGTTGAGATTTCAGGATACTCTAGTGTTTTGGCAGCCTAACAACGCGTTTCATTGAATGTGTCATTCACCAGTATCTGGTTAAGGCTACATCAAGAGGAAACAAACCTTAGAGATAGAACCTAGAACTACTGTATTGTGTCAAGTTTCAAGAAGCTAGCACAAACCGTGTTTGATTTAGAGTTCTTACTGCATCTGTCAATATAGGAGAAAACAGAGTGAAACCTAAAAATTCAAACTGTTACTGCAAACGAATGCTTCAACGTAAAAGAACGAAACTTGAGCATCCAAGTGGGATTGGTGTACTGATCATTACTTGAAAGTATCATGAAGATTGGATGAAAAAATATATGTTGAGATTTCAGGAGACTCTAGTGTTTTAGAAGTTTGGCAACCCCTTCAATATGAGTGTTATTCGCCAGTCCCTGCTTTAGGCTACATCAAGAGGAAACAAACCTTAGAGATAGAACGTAGAACTAATATGTTGTGTCAAGTTTCAAGAAGCTAGCACAAACCGTGTTTGATTTAGAGTCGAACGCGTCTGTCAATATAGTAGAAAACAGAGTGAAACCTAAAAATTCAAACTGTTACTGCAAACGAATGCTTCAACCTAGGAGAACGAAACTTGGGCATCCAAGTTTGATTGGTGTACTGCTCATTACTTGAAAGTATCATGAGGGTCGGTAGCAAAAATTTATGTTGAGATTTCAGGAGAGTCTAGTGTTTTGGCAGACTAACAACGCCTGTCATGGAATGTGTCATTCACCAGTATCTGCTTAAGGCTACATCATGAGGAAACAAACCTTAGAGATAGAACGTAGAACTACTGTATTGTGTCAAGTTTCAAGAAGCTAGCACAAACCGTGTTTGATTTAGAGTTCTAACTGTATCTGTCAATATAGGAGAAAACAGAGTGAAACCTAAAAATTCAAACTGTTACTGCAAACGAATGCTTCAACCTAGGAGAACGAAACTTGGGCATCCAAGTTTGATTGGTGTACTGCTCATTACTTGAAAGTATCATGAAGGTCGGAAGCAAAAATTTATGTTGAGATTTCAGGAGACTCTAGTGTTTTGGCAGCCTAACAACGCCTTTCATTGAATGTGTCATTCACCAGTATCTGCTTAAGTCTACATCAAGAGGAAACAAACCTTAGAGATAGAACCTAGAACTACTGTATTGTGTCAAGTTTCAAGAAGCTAGCACAAACCGTGTTTGATTTAGAGTTCTTACTGCATCTGTCAATATAGGAGAAAACAGAGTGAAACCTAAAAATTCAAACTGTTACTGCAAACGAATGCTTCAACGTAAAAGAATGAAACTTGAGCATCCAAGTGGGATTGGTGTACTGATCATTACTTGAAAGTATCATGAAGATTGGATGAAAAAATATATGTTGAGATTTCAGGAGACTCTAGTGTTTTGGAAGTTTGGCAATCCCTTCAATATGAGTGTTATTCGCCAGTCCCTGCTTTAGGCTACATCAAGAGGAAACAAACCTTAGAGATAGAACGTAGAACTACTGTATTGTGTCAAGTTTCAAGAAGCTAGCACAAACTGTGTTTGATATAGAGTTCGAACGTATCTGTCAATATAGTAGAAAACAGAGTGAAACCTAAAAATTCAAACTGTTACTGCAAACGAATGCTTCAACCTAGGAGAACGAAACTTGGGCATCCAAGTTTGATTGGTGTACTGCTCATTACTTGAAAGTATCATGAAGGTCGGTAGCAAAAATTTATGTTGAGATTTCAGGAGAGTCTAGTGTTTTGGCAGCCTAACAACGCCTTTCATGGAATGTGTCATTCACCAGTATCTGCTTAAGGCTACATCAAGAGGAAACAAACCTTAGAGATAGAACGTAGAACTACTGTATTGTGTCAAGTTTCAAGAAGCTAGCACAAACCGTGTTTGATTTAGAGTTCTAACTGTATCTGTCAATATAGGAGAAAACAGAGTGAAACCTAAAAATTCAAACTGTTACTGCAAACGAATGCTTCAACGTAAAAGAACGAAACTTGCGCATCCAAGTGGAATTGGTGTACTGATCATTACTTGAAAGTATCATGAAGATTGGATGAAAAAATATATGTTGAGATTTCAGGAGACTCTAGTGTTTTGGAAGTTTGGCAACTCCTTTCATTATAAGTGTTATTCGCCAGTCCCTGCTTTAGGCTACATCAAGAGGAAACAAACCTTAGAGATAGAACGTAGAACTAATGTATTGTGTCAAGTTTCAAGAAGCTAGCACAAACCGTGTTTGATATAGTTCGAACTGCATCTGTCAATATAGGAGAAAACAGAGTGAAACCTAAAAATTCAAACTGTTACTGCAAACGAATGCTTCAACCTAGGAGAACGAAACTTGGGCATCCAAGTTTGATTGGTGTACTGCTCATTACTTGAAAGTATCATGAAGGTCGGAAGCAAAAATTTATGTTGAGATTTCAGGAGAGTCTAGTGTTTTGGCAGCCTAACAACGCCTTTCATTGAATGTGTCATTCACCAGTATCTGCTTAAGTCTACATCAAGAGGAAACAAACCTTAGAGATAGAACCTAGAACTACTGTATTGTGTCAAGTTTCAAGAAGCTAGCACAAACCGTGTTTGATCTAGAGTTCTAACTGCATCTGTCAATATAGGAGAAAACAGAGTGAAACCTAAAAATTCAAACTGTTACTGCAAACAAATGCTTCAACGTAAAAGAACGAAACTTGAGCATCCAAGTGGGATTGGTGTACTGATCATTACTTGAAAGTATCATGAAGATTGGATGAAAAAATATATATTGAGATTTCAGGAGACTCTAGTGTTTTGGAAGTTTGGCAACTCCTTTCATTATAAGTGTTATTCGCCAGTCCCTGCTTTAGGCTACATCAAGAGGAAACAATCCTTAGAGATAGAACGTAGAACTAATGTATTGTGTCAAGTTTCAAGAAGCTAGCACAAACCGTGTTTGATATAGTTCGAACTGCATCTGTCAATATAGGAGAACACAGAGTGAAACCTAAAAATTCAAACTGTTACTGCAAACGAATGCTTCAACCTAGGAGAACGAAACTTGGGCATCCAAGTTTGATTGGTGTACTGCTCATTACTTGAAAGTATCATGAAGGTCGGAAGCAAAAATTTATGTTGAGATTTCAGGATACTCTAGTGTTTTGGCAGCCTAACAACGCGTTTCATTGAATGTGTCATTCACCAGTATCTGGTTAAGGCTACATCAAGAGGAAACAAACCTTAGAGATAGAACCTAGAACTACTGTATTGTGTCAAGTTTCAAGAAGCTAGCACAAACCGTGTTTGATTTAGAGTTCTTACTGCATCTGTCAATATAGGAGAAAACAGAGTGAAACCTAAAAATTCAAACTGTTACTGCAAACGAATGCTTCAACGTAAAAGAATGAAACTTGAGCATCCAAGTGGGATTGGTGTACTGATCATTACTTGAAAGTATCATGAAGATTGGATGAAAAAATATATGTTGAGATTTCAGGAGACTCTAGTGTTTTGGAAGTTTGGCAATCCCTTCAATATGAGTGTTATTCGCCAGTCCCTGCTTTAGGCTACATCAAGAGGAAACAAACCTTAGAGATAGAACGTAGAACTAATGTATTGTGTCAAGTTTCAAGAAGCTAGCACAAACCGTGTTTGATTTAGAGTTCGAACGTATCTGTCAATATAGTAGAAAACAGAGTGAAACCTAAAAATTCAAACTGTTACTGCAAACGAATGCTTCAACCTAGGAGAACGAAACTTGGGCATCCAAGTTTGATTGGTGTACTGCTCATTACTTGAAAGTATCATGAAGGTCGGTAGCAAAAATTTATGTTGAGATTTCAGGAGAGTCTAGTGTTTTGGCAGCCTAACAACGCCTTTCATGGAATGTGTCATTCACCAGTATCTGCTTAAGGCTACATCAAGAGGAAACAAACCTTAGAGATAGAACGTAGAACTACTGTATTGTGTCAAGTTTCAAGAAGCTAGCACAAACCGTGTTTGATTTAGAGTTCTAACTGTATCTGTCAATATAGGAGAAAACAGAGTGAAACCTAAAAATTCAAACTGTTACTGCAAACGAATGCTTCAACGTAAAAGAATGAAACTTGAGCATCCAAGTGGGATTGGTGTACTGATCATTACTTGAAAGTATCATGAAGATTGGATGAAAAAATATATGTTGAGATTTCAGGAGACTCTAGTGTTTTGGAAGTTTGGCAATCCCTTCAATATGAGTGTTATTCGCCAGTCCCTGCTTTAGGCTACATCAAGAGGAAACAAACCTTAGAGATAGAACGTAGAACTAATGTATTGTGTCAAGTTTCAAGAAGCTAGCACAAACTGTGTTTGATTTAGAGTTCGAACGTATCTGTGAATATAGTAGAAAACAGAGTGAAACCTAAAAATTCAAACTGTTACTGCAAACGAATGCTTCAACCTAGGAGAACGAAACTTGGGCATCCAAGTTTGATTGGTGTACTGCTCATTACTTGAAAGTATCATGAAGGTCGGTAGCAAAAATTTATGTTGAGATTTCAGGAGAGTCTAGTGTTTTGGCAGCCTAACAACGCCTTTCATGGAATGTGTCATTCACCAGTATCTGCTTAAGGCTACATCAAGAGGAAACAAACCTTAGAGATAGAACCTAGAACTACTGTATTGTGTCAAGTTTCAAGAAGCTAGCACAAACCGTGTTTGATCTAGAGTTCTAACTGCATCTGTCAATATAGGAGAAAACAGAGTGAAACGTAAAAATTCAAACTGTTACTGCAAACAAATGCTTCAACGTAAAAGAACGAAACTTGAGCATCCAAGTGGGATTGGTGTACTGATCATTACTTGAAAGTATCATGAAGATTGGATGAAAAAATATATATTGAGATTTCAGGAGACTCTAGTGTTTTGGAAGTTTGGCAACTCCTTTCATTATAAGTGTTATTCGCCAGTCCCTGCTTTAGGCTACATCAAGAGGAAACAATCCTTAGAGATAGAACGTAGAACTAATGTATTGTGTCAAGTTTCAAGAAGCTAGCACAAACCGTGTTTGATATAGTTCGAACTGCATCTGTCAATATAGGAGAACACAGAGTGAAACCTAAAAATTCAAACTGTTACTGCAAACGAATGCTTCAACCTAGGAGAACGAAACTTGGGCATCCAAGTTTGATTGGTGTACTGCTCATTACTTGAAAGTATCATGAAGGTCGGAAGCAAAAATTTATGTTGAGATTTCAGGAGACTCTAGTGTTTTGGCAATCTAACAACGCCTTTCATTGAATGTGTCATTCACCAGTATCTGGTTAAGGCTACATCAAGAGGAATCAAACCTTAGAAATAGATCGTAGAACTACTGTATTGTGTCAAGTTTCAAGAAGCTAGCACAAACCGTGTTTGATTTAGAGTTCTAACTGCATCTGTCAATATAGGAGAAAACAGAGTGAAACCTAAAAACTTCAAACTGTTACTGCAAACGAATGCTTCATCCTAGGAGAACGAAACTTGGGCATCCAAGTTTGATTGGTGTACTGCTCATTACTTGAAAGTATCATGAAGGTCGGAAGCAAAAATTGATGTTGAGATTTCAGGAGACTCTAGTGTTTTGGAAGTTTGGCAACCCCTTCAATATGAGTGTTATTCGCCAGTCCCTGCTTTAGGCTACATCAAGAGGAAACAAACCTTAGAGACAGAACGTAGAACTAATGTATTGTGTGAAGTTTCAAGAAGCTAGCACAAACCGTGTTTGATTTAGAGTTCTAACTGCATCTGTCAATATAGGAGAAAACAGAGTGAAACCTAAAAATTCAAACTGTTACTGCAAACGAATGCTTTAACGTAAAACAACAAAACTTGAGCATCCAAGTGGGATTGGTGTACTGATCATTACTTGAAAGTATCATGAAGATTGGATGAAAAAATATATGTTGAGATTTTGGAGACTCTAGTGTTTTGGAAGTTTGGTAACCCCTTCAATATGAGTGTTATTCGCCAGTCCCTGCTTTAGGCTACATCAAGAGGAAACAAACCTTAGAGATAGAACGTAGAACTACTGTATTGTGTCAAGTTTCAAGAAGCTAGCACAAACCGTGTTTGATCTAGAGTTCTAACTGCATCTGTCAATATAGGAGAAAACAGAGTGAAACCTAAAAATTCAAACTGTTACTGCAAACGAATGCTTCAACGTAAAAGAACGAAACTTGAGCATCCAAGTGGGATTGGTGTACTGATCATTACTTGAAAGTATCATGAAGATTGGATGAAAAAATATATATTGAGATTTCAGGAGACTCTAGTGTTTTGGAAGTTTGGCAACTCCTTTCATTATAAGTGTTATTCGCCAGTCCCTGCTTTAGGCTACATCAAGAGGAAACAAACCTTAGAGATAGAACGTAGAACTAATGTATTGTGTCAAGTTTCAAGAAGCTAGCACAAACCGTGTTTGATATAGTTCGAACTGCATCTGTCAATATAGGAGAACACAGAGTGAAACCTAAAAATTCAAACTGTTACTGCAAACGAATGCTTCAACCTAGGAGAACGAAACTTGGGCATCCAAGTTTGATTGGTGTACTGCTCATTACTTGAAAGTATCATGAAGGTCGGAAGCAAAAATTTATGTTGAGATTTCAGGAGACTCTAGTGTTTTGGCAGCCTAACAACGCCTTTCATTGAATGTGTCATTCACCAGTATCTGGTTAAGGCTACATCAAGAGGAATCAAACCTTAGAAATAGAACGTAGAACTACTGTATTGTGTCAAGTTTCAAGAAGCTAGCACAAACCGTGTTTGATTTAGAGTTCTAACTGCATCTGTCAATATAGGAGAAAACAGAGTGAAACCTAAAAACTTCAAACTGTTACTGCAAACGAATGCTTCATCCTAGGAGAACGAAACTTGGGCATCCAAGTTTGATTGGTGTACTGCTCATTACTTGAAAGTATCATGAAGGTCGGAAGCAAAATTTATGTTGAGATTTCAGGAGACTCTAGTGTTTTGGAAGTTTGGCAACCCCTTCAATATGAGTGTTATTCGCCAGTCCCTGCTTTAGGCTACATCAAGAGGAAACAAACCTTAGAGATAGAACGTAGAACTAATATGTTGTGTCAAGTTTCAAGAAGCTAGCACAAACCGTGTTTGATTTAGAGTTCGAACGCGTCTGTCAATATAGTAGAAAACAGAGTGAAACCTAAAAATTCAAACTGTTACTGCAAACGAATGCTTCAACCTAGGAGAACGAAACGTGGGCATCCAAGTTTGATTGGTGTACTGCTCATTACTTGAAAGTATCATGAGGGTCGGTAGCAAAAATTTATGTTGAGATTTCAGGAGAGTCTAGTGTTTTGGCAGACTAACAACGCCTGTCATGGAATGTGTCATTCACCAGTATCTGCTTAAGGCTACATCAAGAGGAAACAAACCTTAGAGATAGAACGTAGAACTACTGTATTGTGTCAAGTTTCAAGAAGCTAGCACAAACCGTGTTTGATTTAGAGTTCTAAATGTATCTGTCAATATAGGAGAAAACAGAGTGAAACCTAAAAATTCAAACTGTTACTGCAAACGAATGCTTCAACCTAGGAGAACGAAACTTGGGCATCCAAGTTTGATTGGTGTACTGCTCATTACTTGAAAGTATCATGAAGGTCGGAAGCAAAAATTTATGTTGAGATTTCAGGAGACTCTAGTGTTTTGGCAGCCTAACAACGCCTTTCATTGAATGTGTCATTCACCAGTATCTGGTTAAGGCTACATCAAGAGGAAACAAACCTTAGAGATAGAACCTAGAACTACTGTATTGTGTCAAGTTTCAAGAAGCTAGCACAAACCGTGTTTGATTTAGAGTTCTTACTGCATCTGTCAATATAGGAGAAAACAGAGTGAAACCTAAAAATTCAAACTGTTACTGCAAACGAATGCTTCAACGTAAAAGAACGAAACTTGAGCATCCAAGTGGGATTGGTGTACTGATCATTACTTGAAAGTATCATGAAGATTGGATGAAAAAATATATGTTGAGATTTCAGGAGACTCTAGTGTTTTAGAAGTTTGGCAACCCCTTCAATATGAGTGTTATTCGCCAGTCCCTGCTTTAGGCTACATCAAGAGGAAACAAACCTTAGAGATAGAACGTAGAACTAATATGTTGTGTCAAGTTTCAAGAAGCTAGCACAAACCGTGTTTGATTTAGAGTTCGAACGCGTCTGTCAATATAGTAGAAAACAGAGTGAAACCTAAAAATTCAAACTGTTACTGCAAACGAATGCTTCAACCTAGGAGAACGAAACGTGGGCATCCAAGTTTGATTGGTGTACTGCTCATTACTTGAAAGTATCATGAGGGTCGGTAGCAAAAATTTATGTTGAGATTTCAGGAGAGTCTAGTGTTTTGGCAGACTAACAACGCCTGTCATGGAATGTGTCATTCACCAGTATCTGCTTAAGGCTACATCATGAGGAAACAAACCTTAGAGATAGAACGTAGAACTACTGTATTGTGTCAAGTTTCAAGAAGCTAGCACAAACCGTGTTTGATTTAGAGTTCTAACTGTATCTGTCAATATAGGAGAAAACAGAGTGAAACCTAAAAATTCAAACTGTTACTGCAAACGAATGCTTCAACCTAGGAGAACGAAACTTGGGCATCCAAGTTTGATTGGTGTACTGCTCATTACTTGAAAGTATCATGAAGGTCGGAAGCAAAAATTTATGTTGAGATTTCAGGAGACTCTAGTGTTTTGGCAGCCTAACAACGCCTTTCATTGAATGTGTCATTCACCAGTATCTGCTTAAGTCTACATCAAGAGGAAACAAACCTTAGAGATAGAACCTAGAACTACTGTATTGTGTCAAGTTTCAAGAAGCTAGCACAAACCGTGTTTGATTTAGAGTTCTTACTGCATCTGTCAATATAGGAGAAAACAGTGTGAAACCTAAAAATTCAAACTGTTACTGCAAACGAATGCTTCAACGTAAAAGAATGAAACTTGAGCATCCAAGTGGGATTGGTGTACTGATCATTACTTGAAAGTATCATGAAGATTGGATGAAAAAATATATGTTGAGATTTCAGGAGACTCTAGTGTTTTGGAAGTTTGGCAATCCCTTCAATATGAGTGTTATTCGCCAGTCCCTGCTTTAGGCTACATCAAGAGGAAACAAACCTTAGAGATAGAACGTAGAACTACTGTATTGTGTCAAGTTTCAAGAAGCTAGCACAAACTGTGTTTGATTTAGAGTTCGAACGTATCTGTCAATATAGTAGAAAACAGAGTGAAACCTAAAAATTCAAACTGTTACTGCAAACGAATGCTTCAACCTAGGAGAACGAAACTTGGGCATCCAAGTTTGATTGGTGTACTGCTCATTACTTGAAAGTATCATGAAGGTCGGTAGCAAAAATTTATGTTGAGATTTCAGGAGAGTCTAGTGTTTTGGCAGCCTAACAACGCCTTTCATGGAATGTGTCATTCACCAGTATCTGCTTAAGGCTACATCAAGAGGAAACAAACCTTAGAGATAGAACGTAGAACTACTGTATTGTGTCAAGTTTCAAGAAGCTAGCACAAACCGTGTTTGATTTAGAGTTCTAACTGTATCTGTCAATATAGGAGAAAACAGAGTGAAACCTAAAAATTCAAACTGTTACTGCAAACGAATGCTTCAACGTAAAAGAACGAAACTTGCGCATCCAAGTGGAATTGGTGTACTGATCATTACTTGAAAGTATCATGAAGATTGGATGAAAAAATATATGTTGAGATTTCAGGAGACTCTAGTGTTTTGGAAGTTTGGCAACTCCTTTCATTATAAGTGTTATTCGCCAGTCCCTGCTTTAGGCTACATCAAGAGGAAACAAACCTTAGAGATAGAACGTAGAACTAATGTATTGTGTCAAGTTTCAAGAAGCTAGCACAAACCGTGTTTGATATAGTTCGAACTGCATCTGTCAATATAGGAGAAAACAGAGTGAAACCTAAAAATTCAAACTGTTACTGCAAACGAATGCTTCAACCTAGGAGAACGAAACTTGGGCATCCAAGTTTGATTGGTGTACTGCTCATTACTTGAAAGTATCATGAAGGTCGGAAGCAAAAATTTATGTTGAGATTTCAGGAGAGTCTAGTGTTTTGGCAGCCTAACAACGCCTTTCATTGAATGTGTCATTCACCAGTATCTGCTTAAGTCTACATCAAGAGGAAACAAACCTTAGAGATAGAACCTAGAACTACTGTATTGTGTCAAGTTTCAAGAAGCTAGCACAAACCGTGTTTGATCTAGAGTTCTAACTGCATCTGTCAATATAGGAGAAAACAGAGTGAAACCTAAAAATTCAAACTGTTACTGCAAACAAATGCTTCAACGTAAAAGAACGAAACTTGAGCATCCAAGTGGGATTGGTGTACTGATCATTACTTGAAAGTATCATGAAGATTGGATGAAAAAATATATATTGAGATTTCAGGAGACTCTAGTGTTTTGGAAGTTTGGCAACTCCTTTCATTATAAGTGTTATTCGCCAGTCCCTGCTTTAGGCTACATCAAGAGGAAACAATCCTTAGAGATAGAACGTAGAACTAATGTATTGTGTCAAGTTTCAAGAAGCTAGCACAAACCGTGTTTGATATAGTTCGAACTGCATCTGTCAATATAGGAGAACACAGAGTGAAACCTAAAAATTCAAACTGTTACTGCAAACGAATGCTTCAACCTAGGAGAACGAAACTTGGGCATCCAAGTTTGATTGGTGTACTGCTCATTACTTGAAAGTATCATGAAGGTCGGAAGCAAAAATTTATGTTGAGATTTCAGGATACTCTAGTGTTTTGGCAGCCTAACAACGCGTTTCATTGAATGTGTCATTCACCAGTATCTGGTTAAGGCTACATCAAGAGGAAACAAACCTTAGAGATAGAACCTAGAACTACTGTATTGTGTCAAGTTTCAAGAAGCTAGCACAAACCGTGTTTGATTTAGAGTTCTTACTGCATCTGTCAATATAGGAGAAAACAGAGTGAAACCTAAAAATTCAAACTGTTACTGCAAACGAATGCTTCAACGTAAAAGAATGAAACTTGAGCATCCAAGTGGGATTGGTGTACTGATCATTACTTGAAAGTATCATGAAGATTGGATGAAAAAATATATGTTGAGATTTCAGGAGACTCTAGGGTTTTGGAAGTTTGGCAATCCCTTCAATATGAGTGTTATTCGCCAGTCCCTGCTTTAGGCTACATCAAGAGGAAACAAACCTTAGAGATAGAACGTAGAACTAATGTATTGTGTCAAGTTTCAAGAAGCTAGCACAAACCGTGTTTGATTTAGAGTTCGAACGTATCTGTCAATATAGTAGAAAACAGAGTGAAACCTAAAAATTCAAACTGTTACTGCAAACGAATGCTTCAACCTAGGAGAACGAAACTTGGGCATCCAAGTTTGATTGGTGTACTGCTCATTACTTGAAAGTATCATGAAGGTCGGTAGCAAAAATTTATGTTGAGATTTCAGGAGAGTCTAGTGTTTTGGCAGCCTAACAACGCCTTTCATGGAATGTGTCATTCACCAGTATCTGCTTAAGGCTACATCAAGAGGAAACAAACCTTAGAGATAGAACGTAGAACTACTGTATTGTGTCAAGTTTCAAGAAGCTAGCACAAACCGTGTTTGATTTAGAGTTCTAACTGTATCTGTCAATATAGGAGAAAACAGAGTGAAACCTAAAAATTCAAACTGTTACTGCAAACGAATGCTTCAACGTAAAAGAATGAAACTTGAGCATCCAAGTGGGATTGGTGTACTGATCATTACTTGAAAGTATCATGAAGATTGGATGAAAAAATATATGTTGAGATTTCAGGAGACTCTAGTGTTTTGGAAGTTTGGCAATCCCTTCAATATGAGTGTTATTCGCCAGTCCCTGCTTTAGGCTACATCAAGAGGAAACAAACCTTAGAGATAGAACGTAGAACTAATGTATTGTGTCAAGTTTCAAGAAGCTAGCACAAACTGTGTTTGATTTAGAGTTCGAACGTATCTGTGAATATAGTAGAAAACAGAGTGAAACCTAAAAATTCAAACTGTTACTGCAAACGAATGCTTCAACCTAGGAGAACGAAACTTGGGCATCCAAGTTTGATTGGTGTACTGCTCATTACTTGAAAGTATCATGAAGGTCGGTAGCAAAAATTTATGTTGAGATTTCAGGAGAGTCTAGTGTTTTGGCAGCCTAACAACGCCTTTCATGGAATGTGTCATTCACCAGTATCTGCTTAAGGCTACATCAAGAGGAAACAAACCTTAGAGATAGAACCTAGAACTACTGTATTGTGTCAAGTTTCAAGAAGCTAGCACAAACCGTGTTTGATCTAGAGTTCTAACTGCATCTGTCAATATAGGAGAAAACAGAGTGAAACGTAAAAATTCAAACTGTTACTGCAAACAAATGCTTCAACGTAAAAGAACGAAACTTGAGCATCCAAGTGGGATTGGTGTACTGATCATTACTTGAAAGTATCATGAAGATTGGATGAAAAAATATATATTGAGATTTCAGGAGACTCTAGTGTTTTGGAAGTTTGGCAACTCCTTTCATTATAAGTGTTATTCGCCAGTCCCTGCTTTAGGCTACATCAAGAGGAAACAATCCTTAGAGATAGAACGTAGAACTAATGTATTGTGTCAAGTTTCAAGAAGCTAGAACAAACCGTGTTTGATATAGTTCGAACTGCATCTGTCAATATAGGAGAACACAGAGTGAAACCTAAAAATTCAAACTGTTACTGCAAACGAATGCTTCAACCTAGGAGAACGAAACTTGGGCATCCAAGTTTGATTGGTGTACTGCTCATTACTTGAAAGTATCATGAAGGTCGGAAGCAAAAATTTATGTTGAGATTTCAGGAGACTCTAGTGTTTTGGCAGCCTAACAACGCCTTTCATGGAATGTGTCATTCACCAGTATCTGGTTAAGGCTACATCAAGAGGAAACAAACCTTAGAGATAGAACCTAGAAGTACTGTATTGTGTCAAGTTTCAAGAAGCTAGCACAAACCGTGTTTGATTTAGAGTTCTTACTGCATCTGTCAATGTAGGAGAAAACAGAGTGAAACCTAAAAATTCAAACTGTTACTGCAAACGAATGCTTCAACGTAAAAGAACGAAACTTGAGCATCCAAGTGGGATTGGTGTACTGATCATTACTTGAAAGTATCATGAAGATTGGATGAAAAAATATATGTTGAGATTTCAGGAGACTCTAGTGTTTTGGAAGTTTGGCAATCCCTTCAATATGAGTGTTATTCGCCAGTCCCTGCTTTAGGCTACATCAAGAGGAAACAAACCTTAGAGATAGAACGTAGAACTAATGTATTGTGTCAAGTTTCAAGAAGCTAGCACAAACCGTGTTTGATTTAGAGTTCGAACGTATCTGTCAATATAGTAGAAAACAGAGTGAAACCTAAAAATTCAAACTGTTACTGCAAACGAATGCTTCAACCTAGGAGAACGAAACTTGGGCATCCAAGTTTGATTGGTGTACTGCTCATTACTTGAAAGTATCATGAAGGTCGGTAGCAAAAATTTATGTTGAGATTTCAGGAGAGTCTAGTGTTTTGGCAGCCTAACAACGCCTTTCATTGAATGTGTCATTCACCAGTATCTGCTTAAGTCTACATCAAGAGGAAACAAACCTTAGAGATAGAACGTAGAACTACTGTATTGTGTCAAGTTTCAAGAAGCTAGCACAAACCGTGTTTGATTTAGAGTTCTAACTGTATCTGTCAATATAGGAGAAAACAGAGTGAAACCTAAAAATTCAAACTGTTACTGCAAACGAATGCTTCAACCTAGGAGAACGAAACGTGGGCATCCAAGTGGAATTGGTGTACTGCTCATTACTTGAAAGTATCATGAAGGTCGGAAGCAAAAATTTATGTTGAGATTTCAGGAGAGTCTAGTGTTTTGGCAGCCTAACAACGCCTTTCATTGAATGTGTCATTCACCAGTATCTGCTTAAGTCTACATCAAGAGGAAACAAACCTTAGAGATAGAACCTAGAACTACTGTATTGTGTCAAGTTTCAAGAAGCTAGCACAAACCGTGTTTGATCTAGAGTTCTAACTGCATCTGTCAATATAGGAGAAAACAGAGTGAAACCTAAAAATTCAAACTGTTACTGCAAACAAATGCTTCAACGTAAAAGAACGAAACTTGAGCATCCAAGTGGGATTGGTGTACTGATCATTACTTGAAAGTATCATGAAGATTGGATGAAAAAATATATGTTGAGATTTCAGGAGACTCTAGTGCTTTGGAAGTTTGGCAATCCCTTCAATATGAGTGTTATTCGCCAGTCCCTGCTTTAGGCTACATCAAGAGGAAACAAACCTTAGAGATAGAACGTAGAACTAATGTATTGTGTCAAGTTTCAAGAAGCTAGCACAAACCGTGTTTGATTTAGAGTTCGAACGTATCTGTCAATATAGTAGAAAACAGAGTGAAACCTAAAAATTCAAACTGTTACTGCAAACGAATGCTTCAACCTAGGAGAACGAAACGTGGGCATCCAAGTTTGATTGGTGTACTGCTCATTACTTGAAAGTATCATGAAGGTCGGTAGCAAAAATTTATGTTGAGATTTCAGGAGACTCTAGTGTTTTGGAAGTTTGGCAACTCCTTTCATTATAAGTGTTATTCGCCAGTCCCTGCTTTAGGCTACATCAAGAGGAAACAAACCTTAGAGATAGAACGTAGAACTAATGTATTGTGTCAAGTTTCAAGAAGCTAGCACAAACCGTGTTTGATATACTTCGAACTGCATCTGTCAATATAGGAGAAAACAGAGTGAAACCTAAAAATTCAAACTGTTACTGCAAACGAATGCTTCAACCTAGGAGAACGAAACTTGGGCATCCAAGTTTGATTGGTGTACTGCTCATTACTTGAAAGTATCATGAAGGTCGGAAGCAAAAATTTATGTTGAGATTTCAGGAGAGTCTAGTGTTTTGGCAGCCTAACAACGCCTTTCATTGAATGTGTCATTCACCAGTATCTGCTTAAGTCTACATCAAGAGGAAACAAACCTTAGAGATAGAACCTAGAACTACTGTATTGTGTCAAGTTTCAAGAAGCTAGCACAAACCGTGTTTGATCTAGAGTTCTAACTGCATCTGTCAATATAGGAGAAAACAGAGTGAAACCTAAAAATTCAAACTGTTACTGCAAACAAATGCTTCAACGTAAAAGAACGAAACTTGAGCATCCAAGTGGGATTGGTGTACTGATCATTACTTGAAAGTATCATGAAGATTGGATGAAAAAATATATATTGAGATTTCAGGAGACTCTAGTGTTTTGGAAGTTTGGCAACTCCTTTCATTATAAGTGTTATTCGCCAGTCCCTGCTTTAGGCTACATCAAGAGGAAACAATCCTTAGAGATAGAACGTAGAACTAATGTATTGTGTCAAGTTTCAACAAGCTAGCACAAACCGTGTTTGATATAGTTCGAACTGCATCTGTCAATATAGGAGAACACAGAGTGAAACCTAAAAATTCAAACTGTTACTGCAAACGAATGCTTCAACCTAGGAGAACGAAACTTGGGCATCCAAGTTTGATTGGTGTACTGCTCATTACTTGAAAGTATCATGAAGGTCGGAAGCAAAAATTTATGTTGAGATTTCAGGATACTCTAGTGTTTTGGCAGCCTAACAACGCGTTTCATTGAATGTGTCATTCACCAGTATCTGGTTAAGGCTACATCAAGAGGAAACAAACCTTAGAGATAGAACCTAGAACTACTGTATTGTGTCAAGTTTCAAGAAGCTAGCACAAACCGTGTTTGATTTAGAGTTCTTACTGCATCTGTCAATATAGGAGAAAACAGAGTGAAACCTAAAAATTCAAACTGTTACTGCAAACGAATGCTTCAACGTAAAAGAACGAAACTTGAGCATCCAAGTGGGATTGGTGTACTGATCATTACTTGAAAGTATCATGAAGATTGGATGAAAAAATATATGTTGAGATTTCAGGAGACTCTAGTGTTTTAGAAGTTTGGCAACCCCTTCAATATGAGTGTTATTCGCCAGTCCCTGCTTTAGGCTACATCAAGAGGAAACAAACCTTAGAGATAGAACGTAGAACTAATATGTTGTGTCAAGTTTCAAGAAGCTAGCACAAACCGTGTTTGATTTAGAGTTCGAACGCGTCTGTCAATATAGTAGAAAACAGAGTGAAACCTAAAAATTCAAACTGTTACTGCAAACGAATGCTTCAACCTAGGAGAACGAAACTTGGGCATCCAAGTTTGATTGGTGTACTGCTCATTACTTGAAAGTATCATGAGGGTCGGTAGCAAAAATTTATGTTGAGATTTCAGGAGAGTCTAGTGTTTTGGCAGACTAACAACGCCTGTCATGGAATGTGTCATTCACCAGTATCTGCTTAAGGCTACATCATGAGGGAAACAAACCTTAGAGATAGAACGTAGAACTACTGTATTGTGTCAAGTTTCAAGAAGCTAGCACAAACCGTGTTTGATTTAGAGTTCTAACTGTATCTGTCAATATAGGAGAAAACAGAGTGAAACCTAAAAATTCAAACTGTTACTGCAAACGAATGCTTCAACCTAGGAGAACGAAACTTGGGCATCCAAGTTTGATTGGTGTACTGCTCATTACTTGAAAGTATCATGAAGGTCGGAAGCAAAAATTTATGTTGAGATTTCAGGAGACTCTAGTGTTTTGGCAGCCTAACAACGCCTTTCATTGAATGTGTCATTCACCAGTATCTGCTTAAGTCTACATCAAGAGGAAACAAACCTTAGAGATAGAACCTAGAACTACTGTATTGTGTCAAGTTTCAAGAAGCTAGCACAAACCGTGTTTGATTTAGAGTTCTTACTGCATCTGTCAATATAGGAGAAAACAGAGTGAAACCTAAAAATTCAAACTGTTACTGCAAACGAATGCTTCAACGTAAAAGAATGAAACTTGAGCATCCAAGTGGGATTGGTGTACTGATCATTACTTGAAAGTATCATGAAGATTGGATGAAAAAATATATGTTGAGATTTCAGGAGACTCTAGTGTTTTGGAAGTTTGGCAATCCCTTCAATATGAGTTTTATTCGCCAGTCCCTGCTTTAGGCTACATCAAGAGGAAACAAACCTTAGAGATAGAACGTAGAACTACTGTATTGTGTCAAGTTTCAAGAAGCTAGCACAAACTGTGTTTGATATAGAGTTCGAACGTATCTGTCAATATAGTAGAAAACAGAGTGAAACCTAAAAATTCAAACTGTTACTGCAAACGAATGCTTCAACCTAGGAGAACGAAACTTGGGCATCCAAGTTTGATTGGTGTACTGCTCATTACTTGAAAGTATCATGAAGGTCGGTAGCAAAAATTTATGTTGAGATTTCAGGAGAGTCTAGTGTTTTGGCAGCCTAACAACGCCTTTCATGGAATGTGTCATTCACCAGTATCTGCTTAAGGCTACATCAAGAGGAAACAAACCTTAGAGATAGAACGTAGAACTACTGTATTGTGTCAAGTTTCAAGAAGCTAGCACAAACCGTGTTTGATTTAGAGTTCTAACTGTATCTGTCAATATAGGAGAAAACAGAGTGAAACCTAAAAATTCAAACTGTTACTGCAAACGAATGCTTCAACGTAAAAGAACGAAACTTGCGCATCCAAGTGGAATTGGTGTACTGATCATTACTTGAAAGTATCATGAAGATTGGATGAAAAAATATATGTTGAGATTTCAGGAGACTCTAGTGTTTTGGAAGTTTGGCAACTCCTTTCATTATAAGTGTTATTCGCCAGTCCCTGCTTTAGGCTACATCAAGAGGAAACAAACCTTAGAGATAGAACGTAGAACTAATGTATTGTGTCAAGTTTCAAGAAGCTAGCACAAACCGTGTTTGATATAGTTCGAACTGCATCTGTCAATATAGGAGAAAACAGAGTGAAACCTAAAAATTCAAACTGTTACTGCAAACGAATGCTTCAACCTAGGAGAACGAAACTTGGGCATCCAAGTTTGATTGGTGTACTGCTCATTACTTGAAAGTATCATGAAGGTCGGAAGCAAAAATTTATGTTGAGATTTCAGGAGAGTCTAGTGTTTTGGCAGCCTAACAACGCCTTTCATTGAATGTGTCATTCACCAGTATCTGCTTAAGTCTACATCAAGAGGAAACAAACCTTAGAGATAGAACCTAGAACTACTGTATTGTGTCAAGTTTCAAGAAGCTAGCACAAACCGTGTTTGATCTAGAGTTCTAACTGCATCTGTCAATATAGGAGAAAACAGAGTGAAACCTAAAAATTCAAACTGTTACTGCAAACAAATGCTTCAACGTAAAAGAACGAAACTTGAGCATCCAAGTGGGATTGGTGTACTGATCATTACTTGAAAGTATCATGAAGATTGGATGAAAAAATATATATTGAGATTTCAGGAGACTCTAGTGTTTTGGAAGTTTGGCAACTCCTTTCATTATAAGTGTTATTCGCCAGTCCCTGCTTTAGGCTACATCAAGAGGAAACAATCCTTAGAGATAGAACGTAGAACTAATGTATTGTGTCAAGTTTCAAGAAGCTAGCACAAACCGTGTTTGATATAGTTCGAACTGCATCTGTCAATATAGGAGAACACAGAGTGAAACCTAAAAATTCAAACTGTTACTGCAAACGAATGCTTCAACCTAGGAGAACGAAACTTGGGCATCCAAGTTTGATTGGTGTACTGCTCATTACTTGAAAGTATCATGAAGGTCGGAAGCAAAAATTTATGTTGAGATTTCAGGATACTCTAGTGTTTTGGCAGCCTAACAACGCGTTTCATTGAATGTGTCATTCACCAGTATCTGGTTAAGGCTACATCAAGAGGAAACAAACCTTAGAGATAGAACCTAGAACTACTGTATTGTGTCAAGTTTCAAGAAGCTAGCACAAACCGTGTTTGATTTAGAGTTCTTACTGCATCTGTCAATATAGGAGAAAACAGAGTGAAACCTAAAAATTCAAACTGTTACTGCAAACGAATGCTTCAACGTAAAAGAACGAAACTTGAGCATCCAAGTGGGATTGGTGTACTGATCATTACTTGAAAGTATCATGAAGATTGGATGAAAAAATATATGTTGAGATTTCAGGAGACTCTAGTGTTTTGGAAGTTTGGCAATCCCTTCAATATGAGTGTTATTCGCCAGTCCCTGCTTTAGGCTACATCAAGAGGAAACAAACCTTAGAGATAGAACGTAGAACTAATGTATTGTGTCAAGTTTCAAGAAGCTAGCACAAACCGTGTTTGATTTAGAGTTCGAACGTATCTGTCAATATAGTAGAAAACAGAGTGAAACCTAAAAATTCAAACTGTTACTGCAAACGAATGCTTCAACCTAGGAGAACGAAACTTGGGCATCCAAGTTTGATTGGTGTACTGCTCATTACTTGAAAGTATCATGAAGGTCGGTAGCAAAAATTTATGTTGAGATTTCAGGAGAGTCTAGTGTTTTGGCAGCCTAACAACGCCTTTCATGGAATGTGTCATTCACCAGTATCTGCTTAAGGCTACATCAAGAGGAAACAAACCTTAGAGATAGAACGTAGAACTACTGTATTGTGTCAAGTTTCAAGAAGCTAGCACAAACCGTGTTTGATTTAGAGTTCTAACTGTATCTGTCAATATAGGAGAAAACAGAGTGAAACCTAAAAATTCAAACTGTTACTGCAAACGAATGCTTCAACGTAAAAGAATGAAACTTGAGCATCCAAGTGGGATTGGTGTACTGATCATTACTTGAAAGTATCATGAAGATTGGATGAAAAAATATATGTTGAGATTTCAGGAGACTCTAGTGTTTTGGAAGTTTGGCAATCCCTTCAATATGAGTGTTATTCGCCAGTCCCTGCTTTAGGCTACATCAAGAGGAAACAAACCTTAGAGATAGAACGTAGAACTAATGTATTGTGTCAAGTTTCAAGAAGCTAGCACAAACTGTGTTTGATTTAGAGTTCGAACGTATCTGTGAATATAGTAGAAAACAGAGTGAAACCTAAAAATTCAAACTGTTACTGCAAACGAATGCTTCAACCTAGGAGAACGAAACTTGGGCATCCAAGTTTGATTGGTGTACTGCTCATTACTTGAAAGTATCATGAAGGTCGGTAGCAAAAATTTATGTTGAGATTTCAGGAGAGTCTAGTGTTTTGGCAGCCTAACAACGCCTTTCATGGAATGTGTCATTCACCAGTATCTGCTTAAGGCTACATCAAGAGGAAACAAACCTTAGAGATAGAACCTAGAACTACTGTATTGTGTCAAGTTTCAAGAAGCTAGCACAAACCGTGTTTGATCTAGAGTTCTAACTGCATCTGTCAATATAGGAGAAAACAGAGTGAAACGTAAAAATTCAAACTGTTACTGCAAACAAATGCTTCAACGTAAAAGAACGAAACTTGAGCATCCAAGTGGGATTGGTGTACTGATCATTACTTGAAAGTATCATGAAGATTGGATGAAAAAATATATATTGAGATTTCAGGAGACTCTAGTGTTTTGGAAGTTTGGCAACTCCTTTCATTATAAGTGTTATTCGCCAGTCCCTGCTTTAGGCTACATCAAGAGGAAACAATCCTTAGAGATAGAACGTAGAACTAATGTATTGTGTCAAGTTTCAAGAAGCTAGCACAAACCGTGTTTGATATAGTTCGAACTGCATCTGTCAATATAGGAGAACACAGAGTGAAACCTAAAAATTCAAACTGTTACTGCAAACGAATGCTTCAACCTAGGAGAACGAAACTTGGGCATCCAAGTTTGATTGGTGTACTGCTCATTACTTGAAAGTATCATGAAGGTCGGAAGCAAAAATTTATGTTGAGATTTCAGGAGACTCTAGTGTTTTGGCAATCTAACAACGCCTTTCATTGAATGTGTCATTCACCAGTATCTGGTTAAGGCTACATCAAGAGGAATCAAACCTTAGAAATAGATCGTAGAACTACTGTATTGTGTCAAGTTTCAAGAAGCTAGCACAAACCGTGTTTGATTTAGAGTTCTAACTGCATCTGTCAATATAGGAGAAAACAGAGTGAAACCTAAAAACTTCAAACTGTTACTGCAAACGAATGCTTCATCCTAGGAGAACGAAACTTGGGCATCCAAGTTTGATTGGTGTACTGCTCATTACTTGAAAGTATCATGAAGGTCGGAAGCAAAAATTGATGTTGAGATTTCAGGAGACTCTAGTGTTTTGGAAGTTTGGCAACCCCTTCAATATGAGTGTTATTCGCCAGTCCCTGCTTTAGGCTACATCAAGAGGAAACAAACCTTAGAGATAGAACGTAGAACTAATGTATTGTGTGAAGTTTCAAGAAGCTAGCACAAACCGTGTTTGATTTAGAGTTCTAACTGCATCTGTCAATATAGGAGAAAACAGAGTGAAACCTAAAAATTCAAACTGTTACTGCAAACGAATGCTTTAACGTAAAACAACAAAACTTGAGCATCCAAGTGGGATTGGTGTACTGATCATTACTTGAAAGTATCATGAAGATTGGATGAAAAAATATATGTTGAGATTTTGGAGACTCTAGTGTTTTGGAAGTTTGGTAACCCCTTCAATATGAGTGTTATTCGCCAGTCCCTGCTTTAGGCTACATCAAGAGGAAACAAACCTTAGAGATAGAACGTAGAACTACTGTATTGTGTCAAGTTTCAAGAAGCTAGCACAAACCGTGTTTGATCTAGAGTTCTAACTGCATCTGTCAATATAGGAGAAAACAGAGTGAAACCTAAAAATTCAAACTGTTACTGCAAACGAATGCTTCAACGTAAAAGAACGAAACTTGAGCATCCAAGTGGGATTGGTGTACTGATCATTACTTGAAAGTATCATGAAGATTGGATGAAAAAATATATATTGAGATTTCAGGAGACTCTAGTGTTTTGGAAGTTTGGCAACTCCTTTCATTATAAGTGTTATTCGCCAGTCCCTGCTTTAGGCTACATCAAGAGGAAACAAACCTTAGAGATAGAACGTAGAACTAATGTATTGTGTCAAGTTTCAAGAAGCTAGCACAAACCGTGTTTGATATAGTTCGAACTGCATCTGTCAATATAGGAGAACACAGAGTGAAACCTAAAAATTCAAACTGTTACTGCAAACGAATGCTTCAACCTAGGAGAACGAAACTTGGGCATCCAAGTTTGATTGGTGTACTGCTCATTACTTGAAAGTATCATGAAGGTCGGAAGCAAAAATTTATGTTGAGATTTCAGGATACTCTAGTGTTTTGGCAGCCTAACAACGCGTTTCATTGAATGTGTCATTCACCAGTATCTGGTTAAGGCTACATCAAGAGGAAACAAACCTTAGAGATAGAACCTAGAACTACTGTATTGTGTCAAGTTTCAAGAAGCTAGCACAAACCGTGTTTGATTTAGAGTTCTTACTGCATCTGTCAATATAGGAGAAAACAGAGTGAAACCTAAAAATTCAAACTGTTACTGCAAACGAATGCTTCAACGTAAAAGAACGAAACTTGAGCATCCAAGTGGGATTGGTGTACTGATCATTACTTGAAAGTATCATGAAGATTGGATGAAAAAATATATGTTGAGATTTCAGGAGACTCTAGTGTTTTGGAAGTTTGGCAATCCCTTCAATATGAGTGTTATTCGCCAGTCCCTGCTTTAGGCTACATCAAGAGGAAACAAACCTTAGAGATAGAACGTAGAACTAATGTATTGTGTCAAGTTTCAAGAAGCTAGCACAAACCGTGTTTGATTTAGAGTTCGAACGCATCTGTCAATATAGTAGAAAACAGAGTGAAACCTAAAAATTCAAACTGTTACTGCAAACGAATGCTTCAACCTAGGAGAACGAAACTTGGGCATCCAAGTTTGATTGGTGTACTGCTCATTACTTGAAAGTATCATGAAGGTCGGTAGCAAAAATTTATGTTGAGATTTCAGGAGAGTCTAGTGTTTTGGCAGCCTAACAACGCCTTTCATGGAATGTGTCATTCACCAGTATCTGCTTAAGGCTACATCAAGAGGAAACAAACCTTAGAGATAGAACGTAGAACTACTGTATTGTGTCAAGTTTCAAGAAGCTAGCACAAACCGTGTTTGATTTAGAGTTCTAACTGCATCTGTCAATATAGGAGAAAACAGAGTGAAACCTAAAAATTCAAACTGTTACTGCAAACGAATGCTTCAACGTAAAAGAACGAAACTTGAGCATCCAAGTGGGATTGGTGTACTGATCATTACTTGAAAGTATCATGAAGATTGGATGAAAAAATATATGTTGAGATTTCAGGAGACTCTAGTGTTTTGGAAGTTTGGCAACTCCTTTCATTATAAGTGTTATTCGCCAGTCCCTGCTTTAGGCTACATCAAGAGGAAACAAACCTTAGAGATAGAACGTAGAACTAATGTATTGTGTCAAGTTTCAAGAAGCTAGCACAAACCGTGTTTGATTTAGAGTTCGAACGCATCTGTCAATATAGTAGAAAACAGAGTGAAACCTAAAAATTCAAACTGTTACTGCAAACGAATGCTTCAACCTAGGAGAACGAAACTTGGGCATCCAAGTTTGATTGGTGTACTGCTCATTACTTGAAAGTATCATGAAGGTCGGAAGCAAAAATTTATGTTGAGATTTCAGGAGACTCTAGTGTTTTGGC
>NW_027517086.1:0-48715 GCF_048772815.1 Callospermophilus lateralis | reverse complement strand
AGTTTGAATTTTTAGGTTTCACTCTGTTTTCTCCTATATAGATAG
The DNA here is from genome assembly GCF_048772815.1 of Callospermophilus lateralis. NCBI lineage: Eukaryota > Metazoa > Chordata > Mammalia > Rodentia > Sciuridae > Callospermophilus > Callospermophilus lateralis. The sequence goes on along the minus strand of NW_027517086.1, from coordinate 48,670 downwards.
ATGTGTTGGGAACTCTAAATGAAACACGGTTTGTGCTAGCTCTTTGAAAATTGACAAAATAGATTGGTTTTAGGTTCTGTCTCCATGGTTTGTTTTTTCTTGAAGCAGCCCTAAGCAGAGCCTGCCTAAAGACATTTTCATTGGAAAGGTGTGCCAAGCGTCCAAAAGTACTGGTTTTCTGAAATCTCGGCAAACCTTTTTTCACCCAATCTTGATGAGACATTGTGGTAGTGATCAGTTCACTAAGTCCACTTGGCTGCCCAATTTTCACTCTTCTAGGTTGAAGCGTTCGATTCCAGAAAGAGTTTGAATTTTTAGGTTTCACTGTGTTTTCTCCTATATAGATAGATGTGTTGGGAACTCTAAATGAAACACGGTTTGTGCTAGCTCTTTGAAAATTGACAAAATAAAGTAGTTTTAGGTTCTGTCTCTATGGTTTGCTTCCCCTTGAAGCAGCCCTAACTTCAGACTGTCTTAATACACTTTCATTGGAAACATGTGCCAAGCGTCCAAAAGTACTGGATTTCTGAAATCTCGGCAAACATTTTTTCACCCAATCTGGATGATTCTGTGGTAGTGATCAGTTCACGAAGTCAACTTGGCTTCCCAATTTTCACTCTTTTAGGTTGAAGCGTTCATTTCCAGTAAGAGTTGAATTTTTAGGTTTCACTCTGTTTTCTCCTATATAGATAGATGTGTTGGGAACTCTAAATGAAACACGGTTTGTGCTAGCTCTTTGAAAATTGACAAAATAAAGTAGTTCTAAGTTCTGTCTCTAAGGTTTGTTTCCTCTTGAAGCAGCCCTAAGCAGAGCCTGCCTAAAGACATTTTCATTGGAAAGGTGTGCCAAGCATCCAAAAGTACTGGTTTTCTGAAATCTCGGCAATCATTTTTTCACCCAATATTGATGATTCTCTGTGGTAGTGACCAGTTCACTAAGCCCACTTGGCTGCCCAATTTTCACTCTTCTAAGTTGAAGCGTTTGTTTCCATTAAGAGTTTGAATTTTTAGGTTTCACTGTGTTTTCTCCTATATAGATAGATGTGTTTGGAACTCTAAATGAAACACGGTTTGTGCTAGCTCTTTGAAAATTGACAAAATAACGTAGTTCTAATTTCTGTCTCTAAGGTTTGTTTCCTCTTGAAGCAGCCCTAAGCAGAGCCTGCCTAAAGACATTTTCATTGGAAAGGTGTGCCAAGCGTCCAAAAGTACTGGTTTTCTGAAATCTCGGCAATCATTTTTTCACCCAATATTGATGATTCTCTGTGGTAGTGACCAGTTCACTAAGCACACTTGGCTGCCCAATTTTCACTCTTGTAGGTTGAAGCGTTGGATTCCAGTAAGAGTTTGAATTTTTAGGTTTAACTCTGTTTTCTCCTATATAGATAGATGTGTTGGGAACTCTAAATGAAACACGGTTTGTGCTAGCTCTTTGAAAATTGACAAAATAGAGTGGTTTTAGGTTCTGTCTCCATGGTTTGTTTTTTCTTGAAGCAGCCCTAAGCAGAGCCTGCCTAAAGACATTTTCATTGGAAAGGTGTAACAAGCGTCCAAAAGTACTGGTTTTTCTGAAATCTCGGCAAACCTTTTTTCACCCAATCTTGATGAGACATTGTGGTAGTGATCAGTTCACTAAGTCCCACTTGGCTGCACAATTTTCACTCTTCTAGGTTGAAGCGTTCGATTCCAGTAAGAGTTTGAATTTTTAGGTTTCACTCTGTTTTCTCCTATATAGATAGATGTGTTGGGAACTCTAAATGAAACACGGTTTGTGCTAGCTCTTTGAAAATTGACAAAATAGAGTGGTTTTAGGTTCTGTCTCCATGGTTTTGTTTTTTCTTGAAGCAGCCCTAACTAGAGACCGCCTAAATACACTTTCATAGGAAACGTGTGCCAAGCGTCCAAAAGTACTGGTTTTCTGAAATCTCAGCAAAACTTTTTTCACCCAATCTTGATGAGACATTGTCGTAGTGATCAGTTCACTACGTCCACTTGGCTGCCCAATTTTCACTCTTCTAGGTTGAAGCGTTCGTTTCCAATAAGAGTTTTGAATTTTTAGGTTTCACTCTGTTTTTTCCTCTATAGATAGATGTGTTGGGAACTCTAAATGAAAACGGTTTGTGCTAGCTCTTTGAAAATTGACAAAATAAAATAGATTTAGGTTCTGTCTCTATGGTTTGTTTCCTCTTGAAGCAGCCCTAACTGGAGACTGCCTAAATACACTTTCATTGGAAAGGTGTGCCAAGCGTCCAAAAGTACTGGTTTTCTGAAATCTCGGCAAACATTTTTCACCCAATATTGATGATTCTCTGTGGTAGTGATCAGTTCACTAAGCCCACTTGGCTGCCAAATTTTCACTCTTCTAGGTTGAAGCGTGTGTTTCCAGTAAGAGTTTGAATTTTTAGGTTTCACTGTGTTTTTTCCTATATAGATAGATGTGTTGGGAACTCTAAATGAAACACGGTTTGTGCTAGCTCTTTGAAAATTGACAAAATAAAGTAGTTCTAAGTTCTGTCTCTAAGGTTTGTTTCCTCTTGAAGCAGCCCTAAGCAGAGCCTGCCTAAAGACATTTTCATTGGAAAGGTGTGCCAAGCGTCCAAAAGTACTGGTTTTCTGAAATCTCGGCAATCATTTTTTCACCCAAACTGGATGATTCTCTGTGGTAGTAATCAGTACACTAAATCAACTTGGCTTCCCAATTTTCACTCTTCTAGGTTGAAGCGTTCGTTTTCAGTAAGAGTTTGAATTTTTAGGTTTCACTCTGTTTTCTCCTATATAGATAGATGTGTTGGGAACTCTAAATGAAACACGGTTGTGCTAGCTCTTTGAAAATTGACAAAATAGATTGGTTTTAGGTTCTGTCTCCATGGTTTGTTTTTTCTTGAAGCAGCCCTAAGCAGAGCCTGCCTAAAGACATTTTCATTGGAAAGGTGTGCCAATCGTCCAAAAGTACTGGTTTTCTGAAATCTCGGCAAACCTTTTTTCACCCAATCTTGATGAGACATTGTGGTAGTGATCAGTTCACTAAGTCCACTTGGCTGCCCAATTTTCACTCTTCTAAGTTGAAGCGTTCGTTTCCAGTAAGAGTTTGAATTTTTAGGTTTCACTGTGTTTTCTCCTATATAGATAGATGTGTTTGGAACTCTAAATGAAACACGGTTTGTGCTTATTCTTTGAAAATTGACAAAATAACGTAGTTCTAATTTCTGTCTCTAAGGTTTGTTTCCTCTTGAAGCAGCCCTAAGCAGAGCCTGCCTAAAGACATTTTCATTGGAAAGGTGTGCCAAGCGTCCAAAAGTACTGGTTTTCTGAAATCTCGGCAAACATTTTTTCACCCAATCTTGATGAGACATTGTGGTAGTGATCAGTTCACTAAGTCCACTTGGCTGCCCAATTTTCACTCTTCTAGGTTGAAGCGTTCGATTCCAGTAAGAGTTTGAATTTTTAGGTTTCACTCTGTTTTCTCCTATATAGATAGATGTGTTGGGAACTCTAAATGAAACACGGTTTGTGCTAGCTCTTTGAAAATTGACAAAATAGAGTGGTTTTAGGTTCTGTCTCCATGGTTTGTTTTTTCTTGAAGCAGCCCTAACTAGAGACTGCCTAAGTACACTTCCATTGGAAAGGTGTGCCAAGCGTCCAAAAGTACTGGTTTTCTGAAATCTCGGCAAACATTTTTTCACCCAATCTTGATGATTCTCTGTGGTAATGATCAGTTCACTAAGCCCACTTGGCTGCCCAATATTCACTCTTCTAGGTTGAAGCGTTCGTTTCCAATAAGAGTTTGAATTTTTAGGTTTCACTCTGTTTTCTCCTATATAGATAGATGTGTTGGGAACTCTAAATGAAACACGGTTTGTGCTAGCTCTTTGAAAATTGACAAAATAAAGTAGTTTTAGGTTCTGTCTCTATGGTTTGTTTCCTCTTGAAGCAGCCTTAACTGGAGACAGCCTAAATACACTTTCATTGGAAACGTGTGCCAAGCGTCCAAAAGTACTGGTTTTCTGAAATTTCGGCAAACATTTTTTCACCCAATCTGGATGATTCTCTGTGGTAGTGATCAGTTCACGAAGTCAACTTGGCTTCCCAATTTTCACTCTTCTAGGTTGAAGCGTTCATTTCCAGTAAGAGTTTGAATTTTTAGGTTTCACTCTGTTTTCTCCTATATAGATAGATGTGTTGGGAACTCTAAATGAAACACGGCTTGTGCTAGCTCTTTGAAAATTGACAAAATAAAGTAGTTCTAAGTTCTGTCTCTAAGGTTTGTTTCCTCTTGAAGCAGCCCTAAGCAGAGCCTGCCTAAAGACATATTCATTGGAAAGGTGTGCCAAGCGTCCAAAAGTACTGGTTTTCTGAAATCTCGGCAATCATTTTTTCACCCAAACTGGATGATTCTCTGTGGTAGTGATCAGTACACTAAGTCAACTTGGCTTCCCAATTTTCACTCTTCTAGGTTGAAGCGTTCGTTTCCAGTAAGAGTTTGAATTTTTAGGTTTCACTCTGTTTTCTCCTATATAGATAGATGTGTTGGGAACTCTAAATGAAACACGGTTTGTGCTAGCTCTTTGAAAATTGACAAAATAAAGTAGTTTTAGGTTCTGTCTCTATGGTTTGGTTCCTCTTCAAGCAGCCCTAACTGGAGACTGCCTAAATACACTTTCATTGGAAACGTGTGCCAAGCGTCCAAAAGTACTGGTTTTCTGAAATCTCGGCAAATATTTTTTCACCCAAACTGGATGATTCTCTGTGGTAGTGATCAGTACACTAAGTCCACTTGGCTGCCCAATTTTCACTCTTCTAGGTTGAAGCGTTCGTTTCCAGTAAGAGTTTGAATTTTTAGGTTTCACTCTGTTTTCTCCTATATAGATAGATGTGTTGGGAACTCTAAATGAAACACGGTTTGTGCTAGCTCTTTGAAAATTGACAAAATAAAGTAGTTCTAAGTTCTGTCTCTAAGGTTGTTTCCTCTTGAAGCAGCCCTAAGCAGAGCCTGCCTAAAGACATTTTCATTGGAAAGGTGTGCCAAGCGTCCAAAAGTACTGGTTTTCTGAAATCTCGGCAAACATTTTTTCACCCAATCTTGATGAGACATTGTGGTAGTGATCAGTTCACTAAGTCCACTTGGCTGCCCAATTTTCACTCTTCTAGGTGAAGCGTTCGATTCCAGTAAGAGTTTGAATTTTTAGGTTTCACTCTGTTTTCTCCTATATAGATAGATGTGTTGGGAACTCTAAATGAAACACGGTTTGTGCTAGCTCTTTGAAAATTGACAAAATAGATTGGTTTTAGGTTCTGTCTCCATGGTTTGTTTTTTCTTGAAGCAGCCCTAAGCAGAGCCTGCCTAAAGACATTTTCATTGGAAAGGTGTGCCAAGCGTCCAAAAGTACTGGTTTTCTGAAATCTCGGCAAACCTTTTTTCACCCAATCTTGATGAGACATTGTGGTAGTGATCAGTTCACTAAGTCCACTTGGCTGCCCAATTTTCACTCTTCTAGGTTGAAGCGTTCGATTCCAGAAAGAGTTTGAATTTTTAGGTTTCACTGTGTTTTCTCCTATATAGATAGATGTGTTGGGAACTCTAAATGAAACACGGTTTGTGCTAGCTCTTTGAAAATTGACAAAATAAAGTAGTTTTAGGTTCTGTCTCTATGGTTTGCTTCCCCTTGAAGCAGCCCTAACTTCAGACTGTCTTAATACACTTTCATTGGAAACATGTGCCAAGCGTCCAAAAGTACTGGATTTCTGACATCTCGGCAAACATTTTTTCACCCAATCTGGATGATTCTCTGTGGTAGTGATCAGTTCACGAAGTCAACTTGGCTTCCCAATTTTCACTCTTTTAGGTTGAAGCGTTCATTTCCAGTAAGAGTTGAATTTTTAGGTTTCACTCTGTTTTCTCCTATATAGATAGATGTGTTGGGAACTCTAAATGAAACACGGTTTGTGCTAGCTCTTTGAAAATTGACAAAATAAAGTAGTTCTAAGTTCTGTCTCTAAGGTTTGTTTCCTCTTGAAGCAGCCCTAAGCAGAGCCTGCCTAAAGACATTTTCATTGGAAAGGTGTGCCAAGCATCCAAAAGTACTGGTTTTCTGAAATCTCGGCAATCATTTTTTCACCCAATATTGATGATTCTCTGTGGTAGTGACCAGTTCACTAAGCCCACTTGGCTGCCCAATTTTCACTCTTCTAAGTTGAAGCGTTTGTTTCCATTAAGAGTTTGAATTTTTAGGTTTCACTGTGTTTTCTCCTATATAGATAGATGTGTTTGGAACTCTAAATGAAACACGGTTTGTGCTAGCTCTTTGAAAATTGACAAAATAACGTAGTTCTAATTTCTGTCTCTAAGGTTTGTTTCCTCTTGAAGCAGCCCTAAGCAGAGCCTGCCTAAAGACATTTTCATTGGAAAGGTGTGCCAAGCGTCCAAAAGTACTGGTTTTCTGAAATCTCGGCAATCATTTTTTCACCCAATATTGATGATTCTCTGTGGTAGTGACCAGTTCACTAAGCACACTTGGCTGCCCAATTTTCACTCTTGTAGGTTGAAGCGTTGGATTCCAGTAAGAGTTTGAATTTTTAGGTTTAACTCTGTTTTCTCCTATATAGATAGATGTGTTGGGAACTCTAAATGAAACACGGTTTGTGCTAGCTCTTTGAAAATTGACAAAATAGAGTGGTTTTAGGTTCTGTCTCCATGGTTTGTTTTTTCTTGAAGCAGCCCTAAGCAGAGCCTGCCTAAAGACATTTTCATTGGAAAGGTGTAACAAGCGTCCAAAAGTACTGGTTTTCTGAAATCTCGGCAAACCTTTTTTCACCCAATCTTGATGAGACATTGTGGTAGTGATCAGTTCACTAAGTCCACTTGGCTGCCCAATTTTCACTCTTCTAGGTTGAAGCGTTCGATTCCAGTAAGAGTTTGAATTTTTAGGTTTCACTCTGTTTTCTCCTATATAGATAGATGTGTTGGGAACTCTAAATGAAACACGGTTTGTGCTAGCTCTTTGAAAATTGACAAAATAGAGTGGTTTTAGGTTCTGTCTCCATGGTTTGTTTTTTCTTGAAGCAGCCCTAACTAGAGACCGCCTAAATACACTTTCATAGGAAACGTGTGCCAAGCGTCCAAAAGTACTGGTTTTCTGAAATCTCAGCAAAACTTTTTTCACCCAATCTTGATGAGACATTGTCGTAGTGATCAGTTCACTACGTCCACTTGGCTGCCCAATTTTCACTCTTCTAGGTTGAAGCGTTCGTTTCCAATAAGAGTTTGAATTTTTAGGTTTCACTCTGTTTTTTCCTCTATAGATAGATGTGTTGGGAACTCTAAATGAAAACGGTTTGTGCTAGCTCTTTGAAAATTGACAAAATAAAATAGATTTAGGTTCTGTCTCTATGGTTTGTTTCCTCTTGAAGCAGCCCTAACTGGAGACTGCCTAAATACACTTTCATTGGAAAGGTGTGCCAAGCGTCCAAAAGTACTGGTTTTCTGAAATCTCGGCAAACATTTTTTCACCCAATATTGATGATTCTCTGTGGTAGTGATCAGTTCACTAAGCCCACTTGGCTGCCAAATTTTCACTCTTCTAGGTTGAAGCGTGTGTTTCCAGTAAGAGTTTGAATTTTTAGGTTTCACTGTGTTTTTTCCTATATAGATAGATGTGTTGGGAACTCTAAATGAAACACGGTTTGTGCTAGCTCTTTGAAAATTGACAAAATAAAGTAGTTCTAAGTTCTGTCTCTAAGGTTTGTTTCCTCTTGAAGCAGCCCTAAGCAGAGCCTGCCTAAAGACATTTTCATTGGAAAGGTGTGCCAAGCGTCCAAAAGTACTGGTTTTCTGAAATCTCGGCAATCATTTTTTCACCCCAACTGGATGATTCTCTGTGGTAGTAATCAGTACACTAAATCAACTTGGCTTCCCAATTTTCACTCTTCTAGGTTGAAGCGTTCGTTTTCAGTAAGAGTTTGAATTTTTAGGTTTCACTCTGTTTTCTCCTATATAGATAGATGTGTTGGGAACTCTAAATGAAACACGGTTTGTGCTAGCTCTTTGAAAATTGACAAAATAGATTGGTTTTAGGTTCTGTCTCCATGGTTTGTTTTTTCTTGAAGCAGCCCTAAGCAGAGCCTGCCTAAAGACATTTTCATTGGAAAGGTGTGCCAATCGTCCAAAAGTACTGGTTTTCTGAAATCTCGGCAAACCTTTTTTCACCCAATCTTGATGAGACATTGTGGTAGTGATCAGTTCACTAAGTCCACTTGGCTGCCCAATTTTCACTCTTCTAAGTTGAAGCGTTCGTTTCCAGTAAGAGTTTGAATTTTAGGTTTCACTGTGTTTTCTCCTATATAGATAGATGTGTTTGGAACTCTAAATGAAACACGTTTGTGCTTATTCTTTGAAAATTGACAAAATAACGTAGTTCTAATTTCTGTCTCTAAGGTTTGTTTCCTCTTGAAGCAGCCCTAAGCAGAGACTGCCTAAAGACATTTTCATTGGAAAGGTGTGCCAAGCGTCCAAAAGTACTGGTTTTCTGAAATCTCGGCAAACATTTTTTCACCCAATCTTGATGAGACATTGTGGTAGTGATCAGTTCACTAAGTCCACTGGCTGCCCAATTTTCACTCTTCTAGGTTGAAGCGTTCGATTCCAGTAAGAGTTTGAATTTTTAGGTTTCACTCTGTTTTCTCCTATATAGATAGATGTGTTGGGAACTCTAAATGAAACACGGTTTGTGCTAGCTCTTTGAAAATTGACAAAATAAAGTAGTTTTAGGTTCTGTCTCTATGGTTTGTTTCCTCTTGAAGCAGCCTTAACTGGAGACAGCCTAAATACACTTTCATTGGAAACGTGTGCCAAGCGTCCAAAAGTACTGGTTTCTGAAATTTCGGCAAACATTTTTTCACCCAATCTGGATGATTCTCTGTGGTAGTGATCAGTTCACGAAGTCAACTTGGCTTCCCAATTTTCACTCTTCTAGGTTGAAGCGTTCATTTCCAGTAAGAGTTTGAATTTTTAGGTTTCACTCTGTTTTCTCCTATATAGATAGATGTGTTGGGAACTCTAAATGAAACACGGCTTGTGCTAGCTCTTTGAAAATTGACAAAATAAAGTAGTTCTAAGTTCTGTCTCTAAGGTTTGTTTCCTCTTGAAGCAGCCCTAAGCAGAGCCTGCTAAAGACATATTCATTGGAAAGGTGTGCCAAGCGTCCAAAAGTACTGGTTTTCTGAAATCTCGGCAATCATTTTTTCACCCAAACTGGATGATTCTCTGTGGTAGTGATCAGTACACTAAGTCAACTTGGCTTCCCAATTTTCACTCTTCTAGGTTGAAGCGTTCGTTTCCAGTAAGAGTTTGAATTTTTAGGTTTCACTCTGTTTTCTCCTATATAGATAGATGTGTTGGGAACTCTAAATGAAACACGGTTTGTGCTAGCTCTTTGAAAATTGACAAAATAAAGTAGTTTTAGGTTCTGTCTCTATGGTTTGTTTCCTCTTCAAGCAGCCCTAACTGGAGACTGCCTAAATACACTTTCATTGGAAACGTGTGCCAAGCGTCCAAAAGTACTGGTTTTCTGAAATCTCGGCAAATATTTTTTCACCCAAACTGGATGATTCTCTGTGGTAGTGATCAGTACACTAAGTCAACTTGGCTTCCCAATTTTCACTCTTCTAGGTTGAAGCGTTCGTTTCCAGTAAGAGTTTGAATTTTTAGGTTTCACTCTGTTTTCTCCTATATAGATAGATGTGTTGGGAACTCTAAATGAAACACGGTTTGTGCTAGCTCTTTGAAAATTGACAAAATAAAGTAGTTCTAAGTTCTGTCTCTAAGGTTGTTTCCTCTTGAAGCAGCACTATGCAGAGACTGCCTAAAGACATTTTCATTGGAAAGGTGTGGCCAGCGTCCAAAAGAACTGGTTTTCTGAAATCTCGGCAAACATTTTTTCACCCAATCTTGATGATTCTCTGTGGTAATGATCAGTTCACTAAGTCCACTTGGCTGCCCAATTTTCACTCTTCTAGGTTGAAGCGTTCGTTTCCAGTAAGAGTTTGAATTTTTAGGTTTCACTCTGTTTTCTCCTATATAGATAGATGTGTTGGGAACTCTAAATGAAACACGGTTTGTGCTAGCTCTTTGAAAATTGACAAAATAAAGTAGTTTTAGGTTCTGTCTCTATGGTTTGTTTCCTCTTGAAGCAGCCCTACCTGGAGACTGCCTAAATACACTTTCATTGGAAAGGTGTGCCAAGCGTCCAAAAGTACTGGTTTTCTGAAATCTCGGCAAACATTTTTTCACCCAATATTGATGATTCTCTGTGGTAGTGATCAGTTCACTAAGCCCACTTGGCTGCCAAATTTTCACTCTTCTAGGTTGAAGCGTTTGTTTCCAGTAAGAGTTTGAATTTTTAAGTTTCACTCTGTTTTCTCCTATATAGATAGATGTGTTTGGAACTCTAAATGAAACACGGCTTGTGCTAGCTCTTTGAAAATTGACAAAATAAAGTAGATTTAGGTTCTGTCTCTAAGGTTTGTTTCCTCTTGAAGCAGCCCTAAGCAGAGCCTGCCTAAAGACATTTTCATTGGAAAGGTGTGCCAAGCGTCCAAAAGTACTGGTTTTCTGAAATCTCGGCAATCATTTTTTCACCCAATATTGATGATTCTCTGTGGTAGTGACCAGTTCACTAAGTCCACTTGGCTGCCCAATTTTCACTCTTCTAGGTGAAGCGTTCGATTCCAGTAAGAGTTTGAATTTTTAGTTTTCACTCTGTTTTCTCCTATATAGATAGATGTGTTGGGAACTCTAAATGAAACACGGTTTGTGCTAGCTCTTTGAAAATTGACAAAATAGATTGGTTTTAGGTTCTGTCTCCATGGTTTGTTTTTTCTTGAAGCAGCCCTAAGCAGAGCTGCCTAAAGACATTTTCATTGGAAAGGTGTGCCAAGCGTCCAAAAGTACTGGTTTTCTGAAATCTCGGCAAACCTTTTTTCACCCAATCTTGATGAGACATTGTGGTAGTGATCAGTTCACTAAGTCCACTTGGCTGCCCAATTTTAACTCTTCTAGGTTGAAGCGTTCGATTCCAGTAAGAGTTTGAATTTTTAGGTTTCACTCTGTTTTCTCCTATATAGATAGATGTGTTGGGAACTCTAAATGAAACACGGTTTGTGCTAGCTCTATGAAAATTGACAAAATAGAGTGGTTTTAGGTTCTGTCTCCATGGTTTGTTTTTTCTTGAAGCAGCCCTAACTAGAGACTGCCTAAGTACACTTTCATTGGAAAGGTGTGCCAAGCGTCCAAAAGCACTGGTTTTCTGAAATCTCGGCAAACATTTTTTCACCCAATCTTGATGATTCTCTGTTGTAATGATCAGTTCACTAAGCCCACTTGGCTGCCCAATATTCACTCTTCTAGGTTCAAGCGTTCGTTTCCAATAAGAGTTTGAATTTTTAGGTTTCACTCTGTTTTCTCCTATATAGATAGATGTGTTGGGAACTCTAAATGAAACACGGTTTGTGCTAGCACTTTGAAAATTGACAAAATAAAGTAGTTTTAGGTTCTGTCTCTTTGGTTTGTTTCCTCTTGAAGCAGCCCTAACTGGAGAATGCCTAAATACACTTTCATTGGAAACGTGTGCCAAGCGTCCAAAAGTACTGGTTTTCTGAAATCTCGGCAAACATTTTTTCACCCAATCTGGATGATTCTCTGTGGTAGTGATCAGTTCACGAAGTCAACTTGGCTTCCCAATTTTCACTCTTCTAGGTTGAAGCGTTCATTTCCAGTAAGAGTTTGAATTTTTAGGTTTCACTCTGTTTTCTCCTATATAGATAGATGTGTTGGGAACTCTAAATGAAACACGGCTTGTGCTAGCTCTTTGAAAATTGACAAAATAAAGTAGTTTTAGGTTCTGTCTCTAAGGTTTGTTTCCTCTTGAAGCAGCCCTAAGCAGAGCCTGCCTAAAGAAATTTTCATTGGAAAGGTGTGCCAAGCGTCCAAAAGTACTGGTTTTCTGAAATCTCGGCAAACATTTTTTCACCCAATCTTGATGAGACATTGTGGTAGTGATCAGTTCACTAAGTCCTCTTGGCTGCCCAATTTTCACTCTTCTAGGTGAAGCGTTCGATTCCAGTAAGAGTTTGAATTTTTAGGTTTCACTCTGTTTTCTCCTATATAGATAGATGTGTTGGGAACTCTAAATGAAACACGGTTTGTGCTAGCTCTTTGAAAACTGACAAAATAGATTGGTTTTAGGTTCTGTCTCCATGGTTTGTTTTTCTTGAAGCAGCCTAAGCAGAGCCTGCCTAAAGACATTTTCATTGGAAAGGTGTGCCAAGCGTCCAAAAGTACTGGTTTTCTGAAATCTCGGCAAACCTTTTTTCACCCAATCTTGATGAGACATTGTGGTAGTGATCAGTTCACTAAGTCCACTTGGCTGCCCAATTTTCACTCTTCTAGGTTGAAGCGTTCGATTCCAGTAAGAGTTTGAATTTTTAGGTTTCACTCTGTTTTCTCCTATATAGATACATGTGTTGGGAACTCTAAATGAAACACGGTTTGTGCTAGCACTTTGAAAATTGACAAAATAAAGTAGTTTTAGGTTCTGTCTCTATGGTTTGTTTCCTCTGGAAGCAGCCCTAACTGGAGACTGTCTTAATACACTTTCATTGGAAACGTGTGCCAAGCGTCCAAAAGTACTGGTTTTCTGAAATCTCGGCAAACATTTTTTCACCCAATCTGGATGATTCTCTGTGGTAGTGATCAGTTCACGAAGTCAACTTGGCTTCCCAATTTTCACTCTTATAGGTTGAAGCGTTCATTTCCAGTAAGAGTTTGAATTTTTAGGTTTCACTCTGTTTTCTCCTATATAGATAGATGTGTTGGGAACTCTAAATGAAACACGGTTTGTGCTAGCTCTTTGAAAATTGACAAAATAAAGTAGTTCTAAGTTCTGTCTCTAAGGTGTGTTTCCTCTTGAAGCAGCCCTAAGCAGAGCCTGCCTAAAGACATTTTCATTGGAAAGGTGTGCCAAGCGTCCAAAAGTTCTGGTTTTCTGAAATCTCGGCAATCATTTTTTCACCCAATATTGATGATTCTCTGTGGTAGTGACCAGTTCACTAAGCCCACTTGGCTGCCCAATTTTCACTCTTCTAAGTTGAAGCGTTCGTTTCCAGTAAGAGTTTGAATTTTTAGTTTCACTGTGTTTTCTCCTATATAGATAGATGTGTTTGGAACTCTAAATGAAACACGGTTTGTGCTTATTCTTTGAAAATTGACAAAATAACGTAGTTCTAATTTCTGTCTCTAAGGTTTGTTTCCTCTTGAAGCAGCCCTAAGCAGAGCCTGCCTAAAGACATTTTCATTGGAAAGGTGTGCCAAGCGTCCAAAAGTACTGGTTTTCTGAAATCTCGGCAAACCTTTTTTCACCCAATCTTGATGAGACATTGTGGTAGTGATCAGTTCACTAAGTCCACTTGGCTGCCCAATTTTAACTCTTCTAGGTTGAAGCGTTCGATTCCAGTAAGAGTTTGAATTTTTAGGTTTCACTCTGTCTTCTCCTATATAGATAGATGTGTTGGGAACTCTAAATGAAACACGGTTTGTGCTAGCTCTTTGAAAATTGACAAAATAGAGTGGTTTTAGGTTCTGTCTCCATGGTTTGTTTTTCTTGAAGCAGCCCTAACTAGAGACTGCCTAAGTACACTTCCATTGGAAAGGTGTGCCAAGCGTCCAAAAGTACTGGTTTTCTGAAATCTCGGCAAACATTTTTTCACCCAATCTTGATGATTCTCTGTGGTAATGATCAGTTCACTAAGCCCACTTGGCTGCCCAATATTCACTCTTCTAGGTTGAAGCGTTCGTTTCCAATAAGAGTTTGAATTTTTAGGTTTCACTCTGTTTTCTCCTATATAGATAGATGTGTTGGGAACTCTAAATGAAACACGGTTTGTGCTAGCTCTTTGAAAATTGACAAAATAAAGTAGTTTTAGGTTCTGTCTCTATGGTTTGTTTCCTCTTGAAGCAGCCCTAACTGGAGACAGCCTAAATACACATTCATTGGAAACGTGTGCCAAGCGTCCAAAAGTACTGGTTTTCTGAAATCTCGGCAAACATTTTTTCACCCAATCTGGATGATTCTCTGTGGTAGTGATCAGTTCACGAAGTCAACTTGGCTTCCCAATTTTCACTCTTCTAGGTTGAAGCGTTCATTTCCAGTAAGAGTTTGAATTTTTAGGTTTCACTCTGTTTTCTCCTATATAGATAGATGTGTTGGGAACTCTAAATGAAACACGGCTTGTGCTAGCTCTTTGAAAATTGACAAAATAAAGTAGTTCTAAGTTCTGTCTCTAAGGTTTGTTTCCTCTTGAAGCAGCCCTAAGCAGAGCCTGCCTAAAGACATATTCATTGGAAAGGTGTGCCAAGCGTCCAAAAGTACTGGTTTTCTGAAATCTCGGCAATCATTTTTTCACCCAAACTGGATGATTCTCTGTGGTAGTGATCAGTACACTAAGTCAACTTGGCTTCCCAATTTTCACTCTTCTAGGTTGAAGCGTTCGTTTCCAGTAAGAGTTTGAATTTTTAGGTTTCACTCTGTTTTCTCCTATATAGATAGATGTGTTGGGAACTCTAAATGAAACACGGTTTGTGCTAGCTCTTTGAAAATTGACAAAATAAAGTAGTTTTAGGTTCTGTCTCTATGGTTTGTTTCCTCTTCAAGCAGCCCTAACTGGAGACTGCCTAAATACACTTTCATTGGAAACGTGTGCCAAGCGTCCAAAAGTACTGGTTTTCTGAAATCTCGGCAAATATTTTTTCACCCAAACTGGATGATTCTCTGTGGTAGTGATCAGTACACTAAGTCAACCTGGCTTCCCAATTTTCACTCTTCTAGGTTGAAGCGTTCGTTTCCAGTAAGAGTTTGAATTTTTAGGTTTCACTCTGTTTTCTCCTATATAGATAGATGTGTTGGGAACTCTAAATGAAACACGGTTTGTGCTAGCTCTTTGAAAATTGACAAAATAAAGTAGTTCTAAGTTCTGTCTCTAAGGTTGTTTCCTCTTGAAGCAGCCCTATGCAGAGACTGCCTAAAGACATTTTCATTGGAAAGGTGTGGCCAGCGTCCAAAAGTACTGGTTTTCTGAAATCTCGGCAAACATTTTTTCACCCAATCTTGATGATTCTCTGTGGTAATGATCAGTTCACTAAGTCCACTTGGCTGCCCAATTTTCACTCTTCTAGGTTGAAGCGTTCGTTTCCAGTAAGAGTTTGAATTTTTAGGTTTCACTCTGTTTTCTCCTATATAGATAGATGTGTTGGGAACTCTAAATGAAACACGGTTTGTGCTAGCTCTTTGAAAATTGACAAAATAAAGTAGTTTTAGGTTCTGTCTCTATGGTTTGTTTCCTCTTGAAGCAGCCCTACCTGGAGACTGCCTAAATACACTTTCATTGGAAAGGTGTGCCAAGCGTCCAAAAGTACTGGTTTTCTGAAATCTCGGCAAACATTTTTTCACCCAATATTGATGATTCTCTGTGGTATTGATCAGTTCACTAAGCCCACTTGGCTGCCAAATTTTCACTCTTCTAGGTTGAAGCGTGTGTTTCCAGTAAGAGTTTGAATTTTTAAGTTTCACTCTGTTTTCTCCTATATAGATAGATGTGTTTGGAACTCTAAATGAAACACGGCTTGTGCTAGCTCTTTGAAAATTGACAAAATAAAGTAGATTTAGGTTCTGTCTCTAAGGTTTGTTTCCTCTTGAAGCAGCCCTAAGCAGAACCTGCCTAAAGACATTTTCATTGGAAAGGTGTGCCAAGCGTCCAAAAGTACTGGTTTTCTGAAATCTCGGCAATCATTTTTTTCACCCAATATTGATGAATCTCTGTGGTAGTGACCAGATCACTAAGTCCACTTGGCTGCCCAATTTTCAGTCTTCTAGGTGAAGCGTTCGATTCCAGTAATAGTTTGAATTTTTAGGTTTCATTCTGTTTTCTCCTATATAGATAGATGTGTTGGGAACTCTAAATGAAACACGGTTTGTGCTAGCTCTTTGAAAATTGACAAAATAGAGTGGTTTTAGGTTCTGTCTCCATGGTTTGTTTTTTCTTGAAGCAGCCCTAAGCAGAGCCTGCCTAAAGACATTTTCATTGGAAAGGTGTGCCAAGCGTCCAAAAGTACTGGTTTTCTGAAATCTCGGCAAACCTTTTTTCACTCAATCTTGATGAGACATTGTGGTAGTGATCAGTTCACTAAGTCCACTTGGCTG
Source organism: Callospermophilus lateralis (assembly GCF_048772815.1). Classification (NCBI taxonomy): domain Eukaryota; kingdom Metazoa; phylum Chordata; class Mammalia; order Rodentia; family Sciuridae; genus Callospermophilus; species Callospermophilus lateralis. Next base: position 32,423 of record NW_027517086.1, on the reverse strand, counting down.
CCCAATTTTCACTCTTCTAGGTTGAAGCGTTCGATTCCAGTAAGAGTTTGAATTTTTAGGTTTCACTGTGTTTTCTCCTATATAGATAGATGTGTTTGGAACTCTAAATGAAACACGGTTTGTGCTAGCTCTTTGAAAATTGACAAAATAACGTAGTTCTAATTTCTGTCTCTAAGGTTTGTTTTCTCTTGAAGCAGCCCTAAGCAGAGCCTGCCTAAAGACATTTTCATTGGAAAGGTGTGCCAAGCGTCCAAAAGTACTGGTTTTCTGAAATCTCGGCAAACCTTTTTTCACCCAATCTTGATGAGACATTGTGGTAGTGATCAGTTCACTAAGTCCACTTGGCTGCCCAATTTTCACTCTTCTAGGTTGAAGCGTTCGATTCCAGTAAGAGTTTGAATTTTTAGGTTTCACTCTGTTTTCTCCTATATAGATAGATGTGTTGGGAACTCTAAATGAAACACGGTTTGTGCTAGCTCTTTGAAAATTGACAAAATAAAGTAGTTTTAGGTTCTGTCTCTATGGTTTGTTTCCTCTTCAAGCAGCCCTAACTGGAGACTGCCTAAATACACTTTCATTGGAAACGTGTGCCAAGCTTCCAAAAGTACTGATTTTCTGAAATCTCGGCAAATATTTTTTCACCCAAACTGGATGATTCTCTGTGGTAGTGATCAGTACACTAAGTCAACTTGGCTTCCCAATTTTCACTCTTCTAGTTTGAAGCGTTCGTTTCCAGTAAGAGTTTGAATTTTTAGGTTTCACTCTGTTTTCTTCTATATAGATAGATGTGTTGGGAACTCTAAATGAAACACGGTTTGTGCTAGCTCTTTGAAAATTGACAAAAAAAAGTAGTTCTAAGTTCTGTCTCTAAGGTTGTTTCCTCTTGAAGCAGCCCTAAGCAGAGACTGCCTAAAGACATTTTCATTGGAAAGGTGTGGCCAGCGTCCAAAAGTACTGGTTTTCTGAAATCTCGGCAAACATTTTTTCACCCAATCTTGATGATTCTCTGTGGTAATGATCAGTTCTCTAAGCCCACTTGGCTGCCCAATATTCACTCTTCTAGGTTGAAGCGTTTGTTTCCAATAAGAGTTTGAATTTTTAGGTTTCACTCTGTTTTCTCCTATATGGATAGATGTGTTGGGAACTCTAAATGAAACACGGTTTGTGCTAGCTCTTTGAAAATTGACAAAATAAAGTAGTTTTAGGTTCTGTCTCTATGGTTTGTTTCCTCTTGAAGCAGACCTAACTGGAGACTGCCTAAATACACTTTCATTGGAAACGTGTGCCAAGCGTCCAAAAGTACTGGTTTTCTGAAATCTCGGCAAACATTTTTTCACCCAATCTGGATGATTCTCTGTGGTAGTGATCAGTTCACGAAGTCAACTTGGCTTCCCAATTTTCCCTCTTCTAGGTTGAAGCGTTCATTTCCAGTAAGAGTTTGAATTTTTAGGTTTCACTCTGTTTTCTCCTATATAGATAGATGTGTTTGGAACTCTAAATGAAACACGGTTTGTGCTAGCTCTTTGAAAATTGACAAAATAAAGTAGTTCTAAGTTCTGTCTCTAAGGTTTGTTTCCTCTTGAAGCAGCCCTAAGCAGAGCCTGCCTAAAGACATTTTCATTGGAAAGGTGTGCCAAGCGTCCAAAAGTACTGGTTTTCTGAAATCTCGGCAATCATTTTTTCACCCAATATTGATGATTCTCTGTGGTAGTGACCAGTTCACTAAGCCCACTTGGCTGCCCAATTTTCACTCTTCTAAGTTGAAGCGTTCGTTTCCAGTAAGAGTTTGAATTTTTAGGTTTCACTGTGTTTTCTCCTATATAGATAGATGTGTTTGGAACTCTAAATGAAACACGGTTTGTGCTAGCTCTTTGAAAATTGACAAAATAAAGTAGTTTTAGGTTCTTTCTCTATGGTTTGTTTCCTCTTGAAGCAGCCCTAACTGGAGACTGCCTAAATACACTTTCATTGGAAAGGTGTGCCAAGCGTCCAAAAGTACTGTTTTTCTGAAATCTCGGCAAACATTTTTTCACCCAATATTGATGATTCTCTGTGGTAGTGATCAGTTCACTAAGCCCACTTGGCTGCCAAATTATCACTCTTCTAGGTTGAAGCGTGTGTTTCCAGTAAGAGTTTGAATTTTTAGGTTTCACTCTGTTTTCTCCTATATAGATAGATGTGTTGGGAACTCTAAATGAAACACGGTTTGTGCTAGCTCTTTGAAAATTGACAAAATAAAACAGATTTAGGTTCTGTCTCTATGGTTTGTTTCCTCTTGAAGCAGCCCTAACTGGAGACTGCCTAAATACACTTTCATTGGAAAGGTGTGCCAAGCGTCCAAATTACTGGTTTTCTGAAATCTCGGCAAACATTTTTTCACCCAATATTGATGATTCTCTGTGGTAGTGATCAGTTCACTAAGCCCACTTGGCTGCCCAATTTTCACTCTTCTAGGTTGAAGCGTGTGTTTCCAGTAAGAGTTTGAATTTTTAGGTTTCACTCTGTTTTCTCCTATATAGATAGATGTGTTTGGAACTCTAAATGAAACACGGTTTGTGCTAGCTCTTTGAAAATTGACAAAATAAAGTAGATTTATGTTCTGTCTCTAAGGTTTGTTTCCTCTTGAAGCAGCCCTAAGCAGAGCCTGCCTAAAGACATTTTCATTGGAAAGGTGTGCCAAGCATCCAAAAGTACTGGTTTTCTGAAATCTCGGCAATCATTTTTTCACCCATTATTGATGATTCTCTGTGGTAGTGACCAGTTCACTAAGCCCACTTGGCTGCCCAATTTTCACTCTTCTAAGTTGAAGCGTTCGTTTCCAGTAAGAGTTTGAATTTTTAGGTTTCACTGTGTTTTCTCCTATATAGATAGATGTGTTTGGAACTCTAAATGAAACACGGTTTGTGCTAGCTCTTTGAAAATTGACAAAATAACGTAGTTCTAATTTCTGTCTCCATGGTTTGTTTTTTCTTGAAGCAGCCCTAAGCAGAGCCTGCCTAAAGATATTTTCATTGGAAAGGTGTGCCAAGCGTCCAAAAGTACTGGTTTTCTGAAATCTCGGCAAAATTTTTTTCACCCAATCTTGATGAGACATTGTGGTAGTGATCAGTTCACTATGTCCACTTGGCTGCCCAATTTTCACTCTTCTAGGTTGAAGCGTTCGATTCCAGTAAGAGTTTGAATTTTTAGGTTTCACTCTGTTTTCTCCTATATAGATAGATGTGTTGGGAACTCTAAATGAAACACGGTTTGTGCTAGCTCTTTGAAAATTGACAAAATAAAGTAGTTTTAGGTTCTGTCTCTATGGTTTGTTTCCTCTTGAAGCAGCCCAAACTGGAGACTGTCTAAATACACTTTCATTGGAAACGTGTGCCAAGCCTCCAAAAGTACTGGCTTTCTGAAATCTCGGCAAACATTTTTTCACCCAATCTGGATGATTCTCTGTGGTAGTGATCAGTTCACGAAGTCAACTTGGCTTCCCAATTTTCACTCTTCTAGGTTGAAGCGTTCATTTCCAGTAAGAGTTTGAATTTTTAGGTTTCACTCTGTTTTCTCCTATATAGATAGATGTGTTGGGAACTCTAAATGAAACACGGTTTGTGCTAGCTCTTTGAAAATTGACAAAATAAAGTTGTTCTAAGTTCTGTCTCTAAGGTTTGTTTCCTCTTGAAGCAGCCCTAAGCAGAGCCTGCCTAAAGACATTTTCATTGGAAAGGTGTGCCAAGCGTCCAAAAGTACTGGTTTTCTGAAATCTCGGCAATCATTTTTTCACCCAATATTGATGATTCTCTGTGGTAGTGACCAGTTCACTAAGCCCACTTGGCTGCCCAATTTTCACTATTCTAAGTTGAAGCGTTCGTTTCCAGTAAGAGTTTGAATTTTTAGGTTTCACTGTGTTTTCTCCTATATAGATAGATGTGTTGGGAACTCTAAATGAAACACGGTTTGTGCTAGCTCTTTGAAAATTGACAAAATAACGTAGTTCTAATTTCTGTCTCTAAGGTTTGTTTCCTCTTGAAGCAGCCCTAAGCAGAGCCTGTCTAAAGACATTTTCATTGGAAAGGTGTGCCAAGCGTCCAAAAGTACTGGTTTTCTGAAATCTCGGCAAACCTTTTTTCACCCAATCTTGATGAGACATTGTGGTAGTGATCAGTTCACTAAGTCCACTTGGCTGCCCAATTTTCACTCTTCTTGGTTGAAGCGTTCGATTCCAGTAAGAGTTTGAATTTTCAGGTTTCACTCTGTTTTCTCCTATTAAGATAGATGTGTTGGGAACACTAAATGAAACACGGTTTGTGCTAGCTCTTTGAAAATTTACAAAATAGAGTGGTTTTAGGTTCTGTCTCCATGATTTGTTTTTTCTTGAAGCAGCCCTAACTAGAGACTGCCTAAGAACACTTTCATTGGAAAGGTGTGCCAAGCGTCCAAAAGCACTGGTTTTCTGAAATCTCGGCAAACATTTTTTCACCCAATCTTGATGATTCTCTGTGGTAATCATCAGTTCACTAAGCCCACTTGGCTTCATAATATTCACTCTTCTAGGTTGAAGCGTTCGTTTCCAATAAGAGTTTGAATTTTTAGGTTTCACTCTGTTTTCTCCTATATAGATAGATGTGTTGAGAACTCTAAATGAAACACGGTTTGTGCTAGCTCTTTGAAAATTGACAAAATAAAGCAGTTTTAGGTTCTGTCTCTATGGTTTGTTTCCTCTTCAAGCAGCCCTAACTGGAGACTGCCTAAATAAACTTTCATTGGAAAGGTGTGCCAAGCGTCCAAAAGTACTGATTTTCTGAAATCTCGGCAAATATTTTTTCACCAAAACTGGATGATTCTCTGTGGTAGTGATCAGTACACTAAGTCAACTTGGCTTCCCAATTTTCACTCTTCTAGGTTGAAGCGTTCGTTTCCAGTAAGAGTTTGAGTTTTTAGGTTTCACTCTGTTTTCTCCTATATAGATAGATGTGTTGGGAACTCTAAATGAAACACGGTTTGTGCTAGCTCTTTGAAAATTGACAAAATAATGTAGTTCTAAGTTCTGTCTCTAAGGTTGTTTCCTCTTGAAGCAGCCCTAAGCAGAGACTGCCTAAAGACATTTTCATTGGAAAGGTGTGGCCAGCGTCCAAAAGTACTGGTTTTCTGAAATCTCGGCAAACATTTTTTCACCCAATCTTGATGATTCTCTGTGGTAATGATCAGTTCTCTAAGCCCACTTGGCTGCCCAATATTCACTCTTCTAGGTTGAAGCGTTTGTTTCCAATAAGAGTTTGAATTTTTAGGTTTCACTCTGTTTTCTCCTATATAGATAGATGTGTTGGGAACTCTAAATGAAACACGGTTTGTGCTAGCTCTTTGAAAATTGACAAAATAAAGTAGTTTTAGGTTCTGTCTCTATGGTTTGTTTCCTCTTGAAGCAGACCTAACTGGAGACTGCCTAAATACACTTTCATTGGAAAGGTGTGCCAAGCGTCCAAAAGTACTGGTTTTCTGAAATCTCGGCAAACCTTTTTTCACCCAATCTTGATGAGACATTGTGGTAGTGATCAGTTCACTAAGTCCACTTGGCTGACCAATTTTCACTCTTCTAGGTTGAAGCGTTCGATTCCAGTAAGAGTTTGAATTTTTAGGTTTCACTCTGTTTTCTCCTATATAGATAGATGTGTTGGGAACTCTAAATGAAACACGGTTTGTGCTAGCTCTTTGAAAATTGACAAAATAAAGTAGTTCTAAGTTCTGTCTCTAAGGTTTGTTTCCTCTTGAAGCAGCCCTAAGCAGAGCCTGCCTAAAGACATTTTCATTGGAAAGGTGTGCCAAGCGTCCAAAAGTACTGGTTTTCTGAAATCTCGGCAATCATTTTTTCACCCAATATTGATGATTCTCTGTGGTAGTGACCAGTTCACTAAGCCCACTTGGCTGCCCAATTTTCACTCTTCTAAGTTGAAGCGTTCGTTTCCAGTAAGAGTTTGAATTTTTAGGTTTCACTGTGTTTTCTCCTATATAGATAGATGTGTTGGGAACTCTAAATGAAACACGGTTTGTGCTTATTCTTTGAAAATTGACAAAATAACGTAGTTCTAATTTCTGTCTCTAAGGTTTGTTTCCTCTTGAAGCAGCCCTAAGCAGAGCCTGCCTAAAAACATTTTCATTGGAAAGGTGTGCCAAGCGTCCAAAAGTACTGGTTTTCTGAAATCTCGGCAAACCTTTTTTCACCCAATCTTGATGAGACATTGTGGTAGTGATCAGTTCACTAAGTCCACTTGGCTGCCCAATTTTCACTCTTCTAGGTTGAAGCATTCGATTCCAGTAAGAGTTTCAATTTTCAGGTTTCACTCCGTTTTCTCCTATTTAGATAGATGTGTTGGGAACACTAAATGAAACACGGTTTGTGCTAGCTCTTTGAAAATTTACAAAATAGAGTGGTTTTAGGTTCGGTCTCCATGTTTTGTTTTTTCTTGAAGCAGCCCTAACTAGAGACTGCCTAAGTACACTTTCATTGGAAAGGTGTGCCAAGCGTCCAAAAGCACTGGTTTTCTGAAATCTCGGCAAACATTTTTTCACCCAATCTTGATGATTCTCTGTGGTAATCATCAGTTCACTAAGCCCACTTGGCTGCCCAATATTCACTCTTCTAGGTTGAAGCGTTCGTTTCCAATAAGAGTTTGAATTTTTAGGTTTCACTCTGTTTTCTCCTATATAGATAGATGTGTTGGGAACTCTAAATGAAACACGGTTTGTGCTAGCTCTTTGAAAATTGACAAAATAAAGTAGTTCTAAGTTCTGTCTCTAAGGTTTGTTTCCTCTTGAAGCAGCCCTAAGCAGAGCCTGCCTAAAGACATTTTCATTGGAAAGGTGTGCCAAGCGTCCAAAAGTACTGGTTTTCTGAAATCTCGGCAATCATTTTTTCACCCAATATTGATGATTCTCTGTGGTAGTGACCAGTTCACTAAGCCCACTTGGCTGCCCAATTTTCACTCTTCTATGTTGAAGCGTTCGTTTCCAGTAAGAGTTTCAATTTTTAGGTTTCACTGTGTTTTCTCCTATATAGATAGATGTGTTTGGAACTCTAAATGAAACACGGTTTGTGCTAGCTCTTTGAAAATTGACAAAATAAAGTAGTTTTAGGTTCTGTCTCTATGGTTTGTTTCCTCTTCAAGCAGCCCAAACTGCAGACTGCCTAAATACACTTTAATTGGAAACGTGTGCCAAGCGTCCAAAAGTACTGGTTTTCTGAAATCTCGGCAAATATTTTTTCACCCAATCTGGATGATTCTCTGTGGTAGTGATCAGTACACTAAGTCAACTTGGCTTCCCAATTTTCACTCTTCTAGTTTGAAGCGTTCGTTTCCAGTAAGAGTTTGAATTTTTAGGTTTCACTCTGTTTTCTCCTATATAGATAGATGTGTTGGGAACTCTAAATGAAACACGGTTTGTGCTAGCTCTTTGAAAATTGACAAAAAAAAGTAGTTCAAAGTTCTGTCTCTAAGGTTGTTTCCTCTTGAAGCAGCCCTAAGCAGAGACTGCCTAAAGACATTTTCATTGGAATGGTGTGGCCAGCGTCCAAAGTACTGGTTTTCTGAAATCTCGGCAAACATTTTTTCACCCAATCTTGATGATTCTCTGTGGTAATGATCAGTTCACTAAGTCCACTTGGCTGCCCAATTTTCACTCTTCTAGTTTGAAGCGTTCGTTTCCAGTAAGAGTTTGAATTTTTAGGTTTCACTCTGTTTTCTCCTATATAGATAGATGTGTTGGGAACTCTAAATGAAACACGGTTTGTGCTAGCTCTTTGAAAATTGACAAAATAAAGTAGTTCTAAGTTCTGTCTCTAAGGTTTGTTTCCTCTTGAAGCAGCCCTAAGCAGAGCCTGCCTAAAGACATTTTCATTGGAAAGGTGTGCCAAGCGTCCAAAAGTACTGGTTTTCTGAAATCTCGGCAAACCTTTTTTCACCCAATCTTGATGAGACATTGTGGTAGTGATCAATTCACTAAGTCCACTTGGCTGCCCAATTTTCACTCTTCTAGGTTGAAGCGTTCGATTCCAGTAAGAGTTTGAATTTTCAGGTTTCACTCTGTTTTCTCCTATATAGATAGATGTGTTGGGAACTCTAAATGAAACACGGTTTGTGCTAGCTCTTTGAAAATTGACAAAATAGAGTGGTTTTAGGTTCGGTCTCCATGTTTTGTTTTTTCTTGAAGCAGCCCTAACTAGAGACTGCCTAAGTACACTTTCATTGGAAAGGTGTGCAAAGCGTCCAAAAGCACTGGTTTTCTGAAATCTCGGCAAACATTTTTTCACCCAATCTTGATGATTCTCTGTGGTAATGATCAGTTCACTAAGCCCACTTGGCTGCCCAATATTCACTCTTCTAGGTTGAAGCATTCGTTTCCAATAAGAGTTTTAATTTTTAGGTTTCATTCTGTTTTCTCCTATATAGATAGATGTGTTGGGAACTCTAAATGAAACAGGGTTTGTGCTAGCTCTTTGAAAATTGACAAAATAAAGTAGTTTTAGGTTCTGTCTCTATGGTTTGTTTCCTCTTCAAGCAGCCCTAACTGGAGACTGCCTAAATACACTTTCATTGGAAAGGTGTGCCAAGCGTCCAAAAGTACTGGTTTTCTGAAATCTCGGCAAATATTTTTTCACCCAAACTGGATGATTCTCTGTGGTAGTGATCAGTACACTAAGTCAACTTGGCTTTCCAATTTTCACTCTTCTAGGTTGAAGCGTTCGTTTCCAGTAAGAGTTTGAATTTTTAGGTTTCACTATGTTTTCTCCTATATAGATAGATGTGTTGGGAACTCTAAATGAAACACGGTTTGTGCTAGCTCTTTGAAAATTGACAAAATAAAGTAGTTCCTAAGTTCTGTCTCTAAGGTTGTTTCCTCTTGAAGCAGCCCTAAGCAGAGACTGCCTAAAGACATTTTCATTGGAAAGGTGTTGCCAGCGTCCAAAAGTACTGGTTTTCTGAAATCTCGGCAAACATTTTTTCACCCAATCTTGATGATTCTCTGTGGTAATGATCAGTTCACTAAGTCCACTTGGCTGCCCAATTTTCACTCTTCTAGGTTGAAGCCTTCGTTTCCAGTAAGAGTTTGAATTTTTAGGTTTCACTCTGTTTTCTCCTATATAGATAGATGTGTTGGGAACTCTAAATGAAACACGGTTTGTGCTAGCTCTTTGAAAATTGACAAAATAAAGTAGTTTTAGGTTCTGTCTCTATGGTTTATTTCCTCTTGAAGCAGCCCTAACTGGAGACTGCCTAAATACACTTTCATTTTAAAGGTGTGCCAAGCGTCCAAAAGTACTGGTTTTCTGAAATCTCGGCAAACATTTTTTCACCCAATATTGATGATTCTCTGTGGTAGTGATCAGTTCACTAAGCCCACTTGGCTGCCAAATTTTCACTCTTCTAGGTTGAAGCGTGTGTTTCCAGTAAGAGTTTGAATTTTTAGGTTTCACTGTGTTTTCTCCTATATAGATAGATGTGTTTGGAACTCTAAATGAAACACGGCTTGTGCTAGCTCTTTGAAAATTGACAAAATAAAGTAGATTTAGGTTCTGTCTCTAAGGTTTGTTTCCTCTTGAAGCAGCCCTAAGCAGAGCCTGCCTAAAGACATTTTCATTGGAAAGGTGTGCCAAGCGTCCAAAAGTACTGGTTTTCTGAAATCTCGGCAATCATTTTTTCACCCAATATTGATGATTCTCTGTGGTAGTGACCAGTTCACTAAGCCCACTTGGCTGCCCAATTTTCACTCTTCTAAGTTGAAGCGTTCGTTTCCAGTAAGAGTTTGAAGTTTTAGGTTTCACTCTGTTTTCTCCTATATAGATAGATGTGTTGGGAACTCTAAATGAAACACGGTGTGTGCTAGCTCTTTGAAAATTGACAAAATAAAGTAGTTCTAAGTTCTGTCTCTAAGGTTTGTTTCGTCTTGAAGCAGCCCTAAGCAGAGCCTGCCTAAAGACATTTTCATTGGAAAGGTGTGCCAAGCGTCCAAAAGTACTGGTTTTCTGAAATCTCGGCAAACCTTTTTTAACCCAATCTTGATGAGACATTGTGGTAGTGATCAGTTCACTAAGTCCACTTGGCTGCCCAATTTTCACTCTTCTAGGTTGAAGCGTTCGATTCCAGTAAGAGTTTGAATTTTTAGGTTTCACTCTGTTTTCTCCTATATAGATAGATATGTTGGGAACTCTAAATGAAACACGGTTTGTGCTAGCTCTTTGAAAATTGACAAAATAAAGTAGTTTTAGGTTCTGTCTCTATGGTTTGTTTCCTCTTGAAGCAGCCCTAACTGGAGACTGTCTACATACACTTTCATTGGAAACGTGTGCCAAGCGTCCTAAAGTACTGGTTTTCTGAAATCTCGGCAAACATTTTTTCACCCAATCTGGATGATTCTCTGTGGTAGTGATCACTTCACGAAGTCAACTTGGCTTCCCAATTTTCACTCTTCTAGGTTGAAGCGTTCATTTCCAGTAAGAGTTTGAATTTTTAGGTTTCTCTCTGTTTTCTCCTATATAGATAGATGTGTTGGGAACTCTAAATGAAACACGGTTTGTGCTAGCTCTTTGAAAATTGACAAAATATAGTGGTTTTAGGTTCTGTCTCCATGGTTTGATTTTTCTTGAAGCACCCCTAACTAGAGACTGCCTAAGTACACTTTCATTGGAAAGGTGTGCCAAGCGTCCAAAAGCACTGGTTTTCTGAAATCTCGGCAAACATTTTTTCACCCAATCTTGATGATTCTCTGTGGTAATGATCAGTTCACTAAGCCCACTTGGCTGCCCAATATTCACTCTTCTAGGTTGAAGCATTCGTTTCCAATAAGAGTTTGAATTTTTAGGTTTCATTCTGTTTTCTCCTATATAGATAGATGTGTTGGGAACTCTAAATGAAACAGGGTTTGTGCTAGCTCTTTGAAAATTGACAAAATAAAGTAGTGTTAAGTTCTGTCTCTATGGTTTGTTTCCTCTTCAAGCAGCCCTAACTGGAGACTGCCTAAATACACTTTCATTGGAAAGGTGTGCCAAGCTTCCAAAAGTACTGGTTTTCTGAAATCTCGGCAAATATTTTTTCACCCAAACTGGATGATTCTCTGTGGTAGTGATCAGTACTCTAAGTCAACTTGGCTTCCCAATTTTCACTCTTCTAGGTTGAAGCGTTCGTTTCCAGTAAGAGTTTGAATTTTTAGGTTTCACTCTGTTTTCTCCTATATAGATAGATGTGTTGGGAACTCTAAATGAAACACGGTTTGTGCTAGCTCTTTGATAATTGACAAAATAAAGTAGTTCTAAGTTCTGTCTCTAAGGTTTGTTTCCTCTTGAAGCAGCCCTAAGCAGAGCCTGCCTAAAGACATTTTCATTGGAAAGGTGTGCCAAGCGTCCAAAAGTACTGGTTTTCTGAAATCTCGGCAAACCTTTTTTCACCCAATCTTGATGAGACATTGTGGTAGTGATCAGTTCACTAAGTCCACTTGGCTGCCCAATTTTCACTCTTCTAGGTTGAAGCGTTCGATTCCAGTAAGAATTTGAATTTTCAGGTTTCACTCTGTTTTCTCCTATATAGATAGATGTGTTGGGAACTCTAAATGAAACACGGTTTGTGCTAGCTCTTTGAAAATTGACAAAATAGACTGGTTTTAGGTTCTGTCTATATGTTTTGTTTTTTCTTGAAGCAGCCCTAACTAGAGACTGCCTAAGTACACTTTCATTGGAAAGGTGTGCAAAGCGTCCAAAAGCACTGGTTTTCTGAAATCTCGGCAAACATTTTTTCACCCAATCTTGATGATTCTCTGTGGTAATCATCAGTTCACTAAGCCCACTTGGCTGCCCAATATTCACTCTTCTTGGTTGAAGCATTCGTTTCCAATAAGAGTTTGAATTTTTAGGTTTCATTCTGTTTTCTCCTATATAGATAGATGTGTTGGGAACTCTAAATGAAACAGGGTTTGTGCTAGCTCTTTGAAAATTGACAAAATAAAGTAGTTTTAGGTTCTGTCTCTATGGTTTGTTTCCTCTTCAAGCAGCCCTAACTGGAGACTGCCTAAATACACTTTCATTGGAAAGGTGTGCCAAGCGTCCAAAAGTACTGGTTTTCTGAAATCTCGGCAAATATTTTTTCACCCAAACTGGATGATTCTCTGTGGTAGTGATCAGTACACTAAGTCAACTTGGCTTTCCAATTTTCACTCCTCTAGGTTGAAGCGTTCGTTTCCAGTAAGAGTTTGAATTTTTAGGTTTCACTCTGTTTTCTCCTATATAGATAGATGTGTTGGGAACTCTAAATGAAACACGGTTTGTGCTAGCTCTTTGAAAATTGACAAAATAAAGTAGTTCTAAGTTCTGTCTCTAAGGTTTGTTTCCTCTTGAAGCAGCCCTAAGCAGAGACTGCCTAAAGACATTTTCATTGGAAAGGTGTGGCCAGCGTCCAAAAGTACTGGTTTTCTGAAATATCGGCAAACATTTTTTCATCCAATCTTGATGATTCTCTGTGGTAATGATCAGTTCACTAAGTCCACTTGGCTGCCCAATTTTCACTCTTCTAGTTTGAAGCGTTCGTTTCCAGTAAGAGTTTGAATTTTTAGGTTTCACTCTGTTTTCTCCTATATAGATAGATGTGTTGGGAACTCTAAATGAAACACGGTTTGTGCTAGCTGTTTGAAAATTGACAAAATAAAGTAGTTCTAAGTTCTGTCTCTAAGGTTTGTTTCCCCTTGAAGCAGCCCTAAGCAGAGCCTGCCTAAAGACATTTGAATTGGAAAGGTGTGCCAAGCGTCCAAAAGTACTGGTTTTCTGAAATCTCGGCAAACCTTTTTTCACCCAATCTTGATGAGACATTGTGGTAGTGATCAGTTCACTAAGTCCACTTGGCTGCCCAATTTTCACTCTTCTAGGTTGAAGCGTTCGATTCCAGTAAGAGTTTGAATTTTTAGGTTTCACTCTGTTTTCTCCTATATAGATAGATGTGTTGGGAACTCTAAATGAAACACGGTTTGTGCTAGCTCTTTGAAAATTGACAAAATAAAGTAGTTTTAGGTTCTGTCTCTATGGTTTGTTTCCTCTTGAAGCAGCCCTAACTGGAGACTGTCTAAATACACTTTCATTGGAAACGTGTGCCAAGCGTCCTAAAGTACTGGTTTTCTGAAATCTCGGCAAACATTTTTTCACCCAATCTGGATGATTCTCTGTGGTAGTGATCAGTTCACGAAGTCAACTTGGCTTCCCAATTTTCACTCTTCTAGGTTGAAGCGTTCATTTCCAGTAAGAGTTTGAATTTTTAGGTTTCACTCTGTTTTCTCCTATATAGATAGATGTGTTGGGAACTCTAAATGAAACACGGTTTGTGCTAGCTCTTTGAAAATTGACAAAATAAAGTAGTTCTAAGTTCTGTCTCTAAGGTTTGTTTCCTCTTGAAGCAGCCCTAAGCAGAGCCTGCCTAAAGACATTTTCATTGGAAAGGTGTGCCAAGCGTCCAAAAGTTCTGGTTTTCTGAAATCTCGGCAATCATTTTTTCACCCAATATTGATGATTCTCTGTGGTAGTGACCAGTTCACTAAGCCCACTTGGCTGCCCAATTTTCACTCTTCTAAGTTGAAGCGTTCGTTTCCAGTAAGAGTTTGAATTTTTAGGTTTCACTCTGTTTTCTCCTATATAGATAGATGTGTTGGGAACTCTAAATGAAACACGGTTTGTGCTAGCTCTTTGAAAATTGACAAAATAAAGTAGTTCTAATTTCTGTCTCTAAGGTTTGTTTCCTCTTCAAGCAGCCCTAACTGGAGACTGCCTAAATACACTTTAATTGGAAACGTGTGCCAAGCGTCCAAAAGTACTGGTTTTCTGAAACCTCGGCAAATATTTTTTCACCCAAACTGGATGATTCTCTGTGGTAGTGATCAGTACACTAAGTCAACTTGGCTTCCCAATTTTCACTCTTCTAGGTTGAAGCGTTCGTTTCCAGTAAGAGTTTGAATTTTTAGGTTTCACTCTGTTTTCTCCTATATAGATAGATGCGTTGGGAACTCTAAATGAAACACGGTTTGTGCTAGCTCTTTGAAAATTGACAAAATAAAGTAGTTCTAAGTTCTGTCTCTAAGGTTTGTTTCCTCTTGAAGCAGCCCTAAGCAGAGACTGCCTAAAGACATTTTCATTGGAAAGGTGTGGCCAGCGTCCAAAAGTACTGGTTTTCTGAAATATCGGCAAACATTTTTTCACCCAATCTTGATGATTCTCTGTGGTAATGATCAGTTCACTAAGTCCACTTGGCTGCCAAATTTTCACTCTTCTAGTTTGAAGCGTTCGTTTCCAGTAAGAGTTTGAATTTTTAGGTTTCACTCTGTTTTCTCCTATATAGATAGATGTGTTGGGAACTCTAAGTGAAACACGGTTTGTGCTAGCTGTTTGAAAATTGACAAAATAAAGTAGTTCTAAGTTCTGTCTCTAAGGTTTGTTTCCTCTTGAAGCAGCCCTAAGCAGAGCCTGCCTAAAGACATTTTCATTGGAAAGGTGTGCCAAGCGTCCAAAAGTACTGGTTTTCTGAAATCTCGGCAATCATTTTTTCACCCAATATTGATGATTCTCTGTGGTAGTGACCAGTTCACTCAGCCCACTTGGCTGCCCAATTTTCACTCTTCTAAGTTGAAGCGTTCGTTTCCACTAAGAGTTTGAATTTTTAGGTTTCACTGTGTTTTCTCCTATATAGATAGATGTGTTTGGAACTCTAAATGAAACACGGTTTGTGCTAGCTCTTTGAAAATTGACAAAATAAAGTAGTTCTAAGTTCTGTCTCTAAGGTTGTTTCCTCTTGAAGCAGCCCTAAGCAGAGACTGCCTAAAGACATTTTCATTGGAAAGCTGTGGCCAGCGTCCAAAAGTACTGGTTTTCTGAAATCTCGGCAAACATTTTTTCACCCAATCTTGATGATTCTCTGTGGTAATGATCAGTTCACTAAGTCCACTTGGCTGCCCAATTTTCACTCTTCTAGGTTGAAGCGTTCGTTTCCAGTAAGAGTTTGAATTTTTAGGTTTCACTCTGTTTTCTCCTATATAGATAGATGTGTTGGGAACTCTAAATGAAACACGGTTTGTGCTAGCTCTTTGAAAATTGACAAAATAAAGTAGTTTTAGGTTCTGTCTCTATGGTTTGTTTCCTCTTGAAGCAGCCCTAACTGGAGACTGCCTAAATACACTTTCATTGGAAAGGTGTGCCAAGCGTCCAAAAGTAGTGGTTTTCTGAAATCTCGGCAAACATTTTTTCACCCAATATTGATGATTCTCTGTGGTAGTGATCAGATCACTAAGCCCACTTGGCTGCCAAATTTTCACTCTTCTAGGTTGACGCGTGTGTTTCCAGTAAGAGTTTGAATTTTTAGGTTTCACTGTGTTTTCTCCTATATAGATAGATGTGTTTGGAACTCTAAATGAAACACGGCTTGTGCTAGCTCTTTGAAAATTGACAAAATAAAGTAGATTTAGGTTCTGTCTCTAAGGTTTGTTTCCTCTTGAAGCAGCCCTAAGCAGAGCCTGCCTAAAGACATTTTCATTGGAAAGGTGTGCCAAGCGTCCAAAAGTACTGGTTTTCTGAAATCTCGGCAATCATTTTTTCACCCAATATTGATGATTCTCTGTGGTAGTGACCAGTTCACTAAGCCCACTTGGCTGCCCAATTTTCACTCTTCTAAGTTGAAGCGTTCGTTTCCAGTAAGAGTTTGAATTTTTAGGTTTCACTCTGTTTTCTCCTATATAGATAGATGTTTTGGGAACTCTAAATGAAACACGGTTTGTGCTAGCTCTTTGAAAATTGACAAAATAAAGTAGTTCTAATTTCTGTCTCTAAGGTTTGTTTCCTCTTCAAGCAGCCCTAACTGGAGACTGCCTAAATACACTTTCATTGGAAACGTGTGCCAAGCGTCCAAAAGTACTGGTTTTCTGAAATCTCGGCAAATATTTTTTCACCCAAACTGGATGATTCTCTGTGGTAGTGATCAGTACACTAAGTCAACTTGGCTTCCCAATTTTCACTCTTCTAGGTTGAAGCGTTCGTTTCCAGTAAGAGTTTGAATTTTTAGGTTTCACTCTGTTTTCTCCTATATAGATAGATGTGTTGGGAACACTAAATGAAACACGGCTTGTGCTAGCTCTTTGAAATTTGACAAAATAAAGTAGTTCTAAGTTCTGTCTCTAAGGTTGTTTCCTATTGAAGCAGCCCTAAGCAGAGACGGCCTAAAGACATTTTCATTGGAAAGGTGTGGACAGCGTCCAAAAGTACTGGTTTTCTGAAATCTCGGCAAACATTTTTTCACCCAATCTTGATGATTCTCTGTGGTAATGATCAGTTCACTAAGTCCACTTGGCTGCCCAATTTTCACACTTCTAGGTTGAAGCGTTCGTTTCCAGTAAGAGTTTGAATTTTTAGGTTTCACTCTGTTTTCTCCTATATAGATAGATGTGTTGGGAACTCTAAATGAAACACGGTTTGTGCTAGCTCTTTGAAAATTGACAAAATAAAGTAGTTTTAGGTTCTGTCTCTATGGTTTGTTTCCTCTTGAAGCAGCCCTAACTGGAGACTGCCTAAATGCACTTTCATTGGAAAGGTGTGCCAAGCGTCCAAAAGTACTGGTTTTCTGAAATCTCGGCAAACATTTTTTCACCCAATATTGATGATTCTCTGTGGTAGTGATCAGTTCACTAAGCCCACTTGGCTGCCAAATTTTCACTCTTCTAGGTTGAAGCGTTCGTTTCCAGTAAGAGTTTGAATTTTTAGGTTTCACTGTGTTTTCTCCTATATAGATAGATGTGTTGGGAACTCTAAATGAAACACGGCTTGTGCTACCTCTTTGAAAATTGACAAAATAAAGTAGATTTAGGTTCTGTCTCTAAGGTTTGTTTCCTCTTGAAGCAGCCCTAAGCAGAGCCTGCCTAAAGACATTTTCATTGGAAAGGTGTGCCAAGCGTCCAAAAGCACTGGTTTTCTGAAATCTCGGCAAACATTTTTTCACCCAATCTTGATGATTCTCTGTGGTAATGATCAGTTCACTAAGCCCACTTGGCTGCCCAATATTCACTCTTCTAGGTTGAAGCGTTCATTTCCAGTAAGAGTTTGAATTTTTAGGTTTCACTCTGTTTTCTCCTATATAGATAGATGTGTTGGGAACTCTAAATGAAACACGGTTTGTGCTAGCTCTTTGAAAATTGACAAAATAAAGTAGTTCTAAGTTCTGTCTCTATGGTTTGTTTCCTCTAGAAGCAGCCCTAAGCAGAGCCTGCCTAAAGACATTTTCATTGGAAAGGTGTGCCAAGCGTCCAAAAGTACTGGTTTTCTGAAATCTCGGCAATCATTTTTTCACCCAATATTGATGATTCTCTGTGGTAGTGACCAGTTCACTAAGCCCACTTGGTGCCCAATTTTCACTCTTCTACGTTGAAGCGTTCGTTTCCACTAAGAGTTTGAATTTTTAGGTTTCCCTGTGTTTTCTCCTATATAGATAGATGTTTTTGGAACTCTAAATGAAACACGGTTTGTGCTAGCTCTTTGAAAATTGACAAAATAAAGTAGTTTTAGGTTCTGTCTCTATGGTTTGTTTCCTCTTCAAGCAGCCCTAACTGGAGACTGCCTAAATACACTTTCATTGGAAACGTGTGCCAAGCGTCCAAAAGTACTGGTTTTCTGAAATCTCGGCAAATATTTTTTCACCCAAACTGGATGATTCTCTGTGGTAGTGATCAGTACACTAAGTCAACTTGGCTTCCCAATTTTCACTCTTCTAGGTTGAAGCGTTCGTTTCCAGTAAGAGTTTGAATTTTTAGGTTTCACTCTGTTTTCTCCTTTATAGATAGATGTGTTGGGAACTCTAAATGAAACACGGTTTGTGCTAGCTCTTTGAAAATTGACAAAATAAAGTAGTTCTAAGTTCTGTCTCTAAGGTTGTTTCCTCTTGAAGCAGCCCTAAGCAGAGACTGCCTAAAGACATTTTCATTGGAAAGCTGTGGCCAGCGTCCAAAAGTACTGGTTTTCTGAAATCTCGGCAAACATTTTTTCACCCAATCTTGATGATTCTTTGTGGTAATGATCAGTTCACTAAGTCCACTTGGCTGCCCAATTTTCACTCTTCTAGGTTGAAGCGTTCGTTTCCAGTAAGTGTTTGAATTTTTAGGTTTCACTCTGTTTTCTCCTATATAGATAGATGTGTTGGGAACTCTAAATGAAACACGGTTTGTGCTAGCTCTTTGAAAATTGACAAAATAAAGTAGTTTTAGGTTCTGTTTCTATGGTTGGTTTCCTCTTGAAGCAGCCCTAACTGGAGACTGCCTAAATACACTTTCATTGGAAAGGTGTGCCAAGCGTCCAAAAGTAGTGGTTTTCTGAAATCTCGGCAAACATTTTTTCACCCAATATTGATGATTCTCTGTGGTAGTGATTAGATCACTAAGCCCACTTGGCTGCAAATTTTCACTCTTCTAGGTTGAAGCGTGTGTTTCCAGTAAGAGTTTGAATTTTTAGGTTTCACTGTGTTTTCTCCTATATAGATAGATGTGTTTGGAACTCTAAATGAAACACGGCTTGTGCTAGCTCTTTGAAAATTGACAAAATAAAGTAGATTTAGGTTCTGTCTCTAAGATTTGTTTCCTCTTGAAGCAGCCCTAAGCAGAGCCTGCCTAAAGACATTTTCATTGGAAAGGTGTGCCAAGCGTCCAAAAGTACTGGTTTTCTGAAATCTCGGCAATCATTTTTTCACCCAATATTGATGATTCCTCTGTGGTAGTGACCAGTTCACTAAGCCCACTTGGCTGCCCAATTTTCACTCTTCTAAGTTGAAGCGTTCATTTCCAGTAAGAGTTTGAATTTTTAGGTTTCACTCTGTTTTCTCCTATATAGATAGATGTTTTGGGAACTCTAAATGAAACACGGTTTGTGCTAGCTCTTTGAAAATTGACAAAATAAAGTAGTTCTAATTTCTGTCTCTAAGGTTTGTTTCCTCTTCAAGCAGCCCTAACTGGAGACTGCCTAAATACACTTTCATTGGAAACGTGTGCCAAGCGTCCAAAAGTACTGGTTTTCTGAAATCTCGGCAAATATTTTTTCACCCAAACTGGATGATTCTCTGTGGTATTGATCAGTACACTAAGTCAACTTGGCTTCCCAATTTTCACTCTTCTAGGTTGAAGCGTTCGTTTCCAGTAGGAGTTTGAATTTTTAGGTTTCACTCTGTTTTCTCCTATATAGATAGATGTGTTGGGAACTCTAAATGAAACACGGCTTGTGCTAGCTCTTTGAAATTTGACAAAATAAAGTAGTTCTAAGTTCTGTCTCTAAGGTTGTTTCCTATTGAAGCAGCCCTAAGCAGAGACGGCCTAAAGACATTTTCATTGGAAAGGTGTGGCCAGCGTCCAAAAGTACTGGTTTTCTCAAATCTCGGCAAACATTTTTTCACCCAATCTTGATGATTCTCTGTGGTATTGATCAGTTCACTAAGTCCACTTGGCTGCCCAATTTTCACACTTCTAGGTTGAAGCGTTCGTTTCCAGTAAGAGTTTGAATTTTTAGGTTTCACTCTGTTTTCTCCTATATAGATAGATGTGTTGGGAACTCTAAATGAAACACGGTTTGTGCTAGCTCTTTGAAAATTGACAAAATAAAGTAGTTTTAGGTTCTGTCTCTATGGTTTGTTTCCTCTTGAAGCAGCCCTAACTGGAGACTGCCTAAATGCACTTTCATTGGAAAGGTGTGCCAAGCGTCCAAAAGTACTGGTTTTCTGAAATCTCGGCAAACATTTTTTCACCCAATATTGATGATTCTCTGTGGTAGTGATCAGTTCACTAAGCCCACTTGGCTGCCAAATTTTCACTCTTCTAGGTTGAAGCGTTCGTTTCCAGTAAGAGTTTGAATTTTTAGGTTTCACTGTGTTTTCTCCTATATAGATAGATGTGTTGGGAACTCTAAATGAAACACGGCTTGTGCTACCTCTTTGAAAATTGACAAAATAAAGTAGATTTAGGTTCTGTCTCTAAGGTTTGTTTCCTCTTGAAGCAGCCCTAAGCAGAGCCTGCCTAAAGACATTTTCATTGGAAAGGTGTGCCAAGCGTCCAAAAGCACTGGTTTTCTGAAATCTCGGCAAACATTTTTTCACCCAATCTTGATGATTCTCTGTGGTAATGATCAGTTCACTAAGCCCACTTGGCTGCCCAATATTCACTCTTCTAGGTTGAAGCGTTCATTTCCAGTAAGAGTTTGAATTTTTAGGTTTCACTCTGTTTTCTCCTATATAGATAGATGTGTTGGGAACTCTAAATGAAACACGGTTTGTGCTAGCTCTTTGAAAATTGACAAAATAAAGTAGTTCTAAGTTCTGTCTCTATGGTTTGTTTCCTCTTGAAGCTGCCCTAAGCAGAGCCTGCCTAAAGACACTTTCATTGGAAAGGTGTGCCAAGCGTCCAAAAGTAGTGGTTTTCTGAAATATCGGCAAACATTTTTTCACCCAATATTGATGATTCTCTGTGGTAGTGATCAGATCACTAAGCCCACTTGGCTGCCAAATTTTCACTCTTCTAGGTTGAAGCGTGTGTTTCCAGTAAGAGTTTGAATTTTTAGGTTTCACTGTGTTTTCTCCTATATAGATAGATGTGTTGGGAACTCTAAATGAAACACGGCTTGTGCTAGCTCTTTGAAAATTGACAAAATAAAGTAGATTTAGGTTCTGTCTCTAAGGTTTGTTTCCTCTTGAAGCAGCCCTAAGCAGAGCCTGCCTAAAGACATTTTCATTGGAAAGGTGTGCCAAGCGTCCAAAAGTACTGGTTTTCTGAAATCTCGGCAATCATTTTTTCACCCAATATTGATGATTCTCTGTGGTAGTGACCAGTTCACTCAGCCCACTTGGCTGCCCAATTTTCACTCTTCTAAGTTGAAGCGTTCGTTTCCAGTAAGAGTTTGAATTTTTAGGTTTCACTCTGTTTTCTCCTATATAGATAGATGTGTTGGGAACTCTAAATGAAACACGGTTTGTGCTAGCTCTTTGAAATTTGACAAAATGAAGTAGTTCTAATTTCTGTCTCTAAGGTTTGTTTCCTCTTCAAGCAGCCCTAACTGGAGACTGCCTAAATAAACTTTCATTGGAAACGTGTGCCAAGCGTCCAAAAGTACTGGTTTTCTGAAATCTCGGCAAATATTTTTTCACCCAAACTGGATGATTCTCTGTGGTAGTGATCAGTACACTAAGTCAACTTGGCTTCCCAATTTTCACTCTTCTAGGTTGAAGCGTTCGTTTCCAGTAAGAGTTTGAATTTTTAGGTTTCACTCTGTTTTCTCCTTTATAGATAGATGTGTTGGGAACTCTAAATGAAACACGGTTTGTGCTAGCTCTTTGAAAATTGACAAAATAAAGTAGTTCTAAGTTCTGTCTCTAAGGTTGTTTCCTCTTGAAGCAGCCCTAAGCAGAGACTGCCTAAAGACATTTTTATTGGAAAGCTGTGGCCAGCGTCCAAAAGTACTGGTTTTCTGAAATCTCGGCAAACATTTTTTCACCCAATCTTGATGATTCTCTGTGGTAATGATCAGTTCACTAAGTGCACTTGGCTGCCCAATTTTCACTCTTCTAGGTTGAAGCGTTCGTTTCCAGTAAGAGTTTGAATTTTTAGGTTTCACTCTGTTTTCTCCTATATAGATAGATGTGTTGGGAACTCTAAATGAAACACGGTTTGTGCTAGCTCTTTGAAAATTGACAAAATAAAGTAGTTTTAGGTTCTGTCTCTATGGTTTGTTTCCTCTTGAAGCAGCCCTAACTGGAGACTGCCTAAATACACTTTCATTGGAAAGGTGTGCCAAGCGTCCAAAAGTAGTGGTTTTCTGAAATCTCGGCAAACATTTTTTCACCCAATATTGATGATTCTCTGTGGTAGTGATCAGATCACTAAGCCCACTTGGCTGCCAAATTTTCACTCTTCTAGGTTGAAGCGTGTGTTTCCAGTAAGAGTTTGAATTTTTAGGTTTCACTGTGTTTTCTCCTATATAGATAGATGTGTTTGGAACTCTAAATGAAACACGGTTTGTGCTAGCTCTTTGAAAATTGACAAAATAAAGTAGTTCTAAGTTCTGTCTCTAAGGTTGTTTCCTATTGAAGCAGCCCTAAGCAGAGACGGCCTAAAGACATTTTCATTGGAAAGGTGTGGCCAGCGTCCAAAAGTACTGGTTTTCTGAAATCTCGGCAAACATTTTTTCACCCAATCTTGATGATTCTCTGTGGTAATGACCAGTTCACTCAGCCCACTTGGCTGCCCAATTTTCACTCTTCTAGGTTGAAGCGTTCGTTTACAGTAAGAGTTTGAATTTTTAGGTTTCACTCTGTTTTCTCCTATATAGATAGATGTTTTGGGAACTCTAAATGAAACACGGTTTGTGCTAGCTCTTTGAAAATTGACAAAATAGAGTGGTTTTAGGTTCTGTCTCCATGGTTTGTTTTTTCTTGAAGCAGCCCTAACTACTGACTGCCTAAGTACACTTTCATTGGAAAGGTGTGCCAAGCGTCCAAAAGCACTGGTTTTCTGAAATCTCGGCAAACATTTTTTCACCCAATCTTGATGATTCTCTGTGGTAATGATCAGTTCACTAAGCCCACTTGGCTGCCCAATATTCACTCTTCTAGGTTGAAGCGTTCATTTCCAGTAAGAGTTTGAATTTTTAGGTTTCACTCTGTTTTCTCCTATATAGATAGAAGTGTTGGGAACTCTAAATGAAACACGGTTTGTGCTAGCTCTTTGAAAATTGACAAAATAAAGTAGTTCTAAGTTCTGTCTCTAAGGTTTGTTTCCTCTTGAAGCAGCCCTAAGCAGAGCCTGCCTAAAGACATTTTCATTGGAAAGGTGTGCCAAGCGTCCAAAAGTACTGGTTTTCTGAAATCACGGCAATCATTTTTTCACCCAATATTGATGATTCTCTGTGG
Organism: Callospermophilus lateralis; assembly: GCF_048772815.1. Lineage (NCBI taxonomy): Eukaryota > Metazoa > Chordata > Mammalia > Rodentia > Sciuridae > Callospermophilus > Callospermophilus lateralis. The sequence goes on along the minus strand of NW_027517086.1, from coordinate 9,498 downwards.
TAGTGACCAGTTCACTAAGCCCACTTGGTGCCCAATTTTCACTCTTCTAAGTTGAAGCGTTCGTTTCCCACTAAGAGTTTAAATTTTTAGGTTTCCCTGTGTTTTCTCCTATATAGATAGATGTGTTTGGAACTCTAAATGAAACACGGTTTGTGCTAGCTCTTTGAAAATTGACAAAATAAAGTACTTTTAGGTTCTGTCTCTATGGTTTGTTTCCTCTTCAAGCAGCCCTAACTGGAGACTGCCTAAATACACTTTCATTGGAAACGTGTGCCAAGCGTCCAAAAGTACTGGTTTTCTGAAATCTCGGCAAATATTTTTTCACCCAAACTGGATGATTCTCTGTGGTAGTGATCAGTACACTAAGTCAACTTGGCTTCCCAATTTTCACTCTTCTAGGTTGAAGCGTTCGTTTCCAGTAAGAGTTTGAATTTTTAGGTTTCACTCTGTTTTCTCCTTTATAGATAGATGTGTTGGGAACTCTAAATGAAACACGGTTTGTGCTAGCTCTTTGAAAATTGACAAAATAAAGTAGTTCTAAGTTCTGTCTCTAAGGTTATTTCCTCTTGAAGCAGCTCTAAGCAGAGACTGCCTAAAGACATTTTCATTGGAAAGCTGTGGCCAGCGTCCAAAAGTACTGGTTTTCTGAAATCTCGGCAAACATTTTTTCACCCAATCTTGATGATTCTCTGTGGTAATGATCAGTTCACTAAGTCCACTTGGCTGCCCAATTTTCACTCTTCTAGGTTGAAGCGTTCGTTTCCAGTAAGAGTTTGAATTTTTAGGTTTCACTCTGTTTTCTCCTATATAGATAGATGTGTTGGGAACTCTAAATGAAACACGGTTTGTGCTAGCTCTTTGAAAATTGACAAAATAAAGTAGTTTTAGGTTCTGTCTCTATGGTTTGTTTCCTCTTGAAGCAGCCCTAACTGGAGACTGCCTAAATACACTTTCATTGGAAAGGTGTGCCAAGCGTCCAAAAGTAGTGGTTTTCTGAAATCTCGGCAAACATTTTTTCACCCAATATTGATGATTCTCTGTGGTAGTGATCAGATCACTAAGCCCACTTGGCTGCCAAATTTTCACTCTTCTAGGTTGAAGCGTTCGTTTCCAGTAAGAGTTTGAATTTTTAGGTTTCACTGTGTTTTCTCCTATATAGATAGATGTGTTGGGAACTCTAAATGAAACACGGCTTGTGAGAGCTCTTTGAAAATTGACAAAATAAAGTAGTTCTAAGTTCTGTCTCTAAGGTTGTTTCCTATTGAAGCAACCCTAAGCAGAGACGGCCTAAAGACACTTTCATTGGAAAGGTGTGCCAAGCTTCCAAAAGTAGTGGTTTTCTGAAATCTCGGCAAACATTTTTTCACCCAATATTGATGATTCTCTGTGGTAGTGATCAGTTCACTAAGCCCACTTGGCTGCCAAATTTTCACTCTTCTAGGTTGAAGCGTGTGTTTCCAGTAAGAGTTTGAATTTTTAGGTTTCACTGTGTTTTCTCCTATATAGATAGATGTGTTTGGAACTCTAAATGAAACACGGCTTGTGCTACCTCTTTGAAAATTGACAAAATAAAGTAGATTTAGGTTCTGTCTCTAAGGTTTGTTTCCTCTTGAAGCAGCCCTAAGCAGAGCCTGCCTAAAGACATTTTCATTGGAAAGGTGTGCCAAGAGTCCAAAAGTACTGGTTTTCTGAAATCGCGGCAATCATTTTTTCACCCAATATTGATGATTCTCTGTGGTAGTGACCAGTTCACTCAGCCCACTTGGCTGCCCAATTTTCACTCTTCTAAGTTGAAGCGTTCGTTTCCAGTAAGAGTTTGAATTTTTAGGTTTCACTCTGTTTTCTCCTATATAGATAGATGTGTTGGGAACTCTAAATGAAACACGGTTTGTGCTAGCTCTTTGAAAATTGACAAAATGAAGTAGTTCTAATTTCTGTCTCTAAGGTTTGTTTCCTCTTCAAGCAGCCCTAACTGGAGACTGCCTAAATAAACTTTCATTGGAAACGTGTGCCAAGCGTCCAAAAGTACTGGTTTTCTGAAATCTCGGCAAATATTTTTTCACAAAAACTGGATGATTCTCTGTGGTAGTGATCAGTACACTAAGTCAACTTGGCTTCCCAATTTTCACACTTCTAGGTTGAAGCGTTCGTTTCCAGTAAGAGTTTGAATTTTTAGGTTTCACTCTGTTTTCTCCTATATAGATAGATGTGTTGGGAACTCTAAATGAAACACGGTTTGTGCTAGCTCTTTGAAAATTGACAAAATAAAGTAGTTCTAAGTTCTGTCTCTAAGGTTGTTTCCTCTTGAAGCAGCCCTAAGTAGAGACTGCCTAAAGACATTTTCATTGGAAAGGTGTGGCCAGCGTCCAAAAGTACTGGTTTTCTGAAATCTCGGCAAACATTTTTTCACCCAATCTTGATGATTCTCTGTGGTGATGATCAGTTCACTAAGTCCACTTGGCTGCCCAATTGTCACTCTTCTAGGTTGAAGCGTTCGTTTCTAGTAAGAGTTTGAATTTTTAGGTTTCACTCTGTTTTCTCCTATATAGATAGATGTGTTGGGAACTCTAAATGAAACACGGTTTGTGCTAGCTCTTTGAAAATTGACAAAATAAAGTAGTTTTAGGTTCTGTCTCTATGGTTTGTTTCCTCTTGAAGCAGCCCTAACTGAAGACTGCCTAAATACACTTTCATTGGAAACGTGTGCCAAGCGTCCAAAAGTACTGGTTTTCTGAAATCTCGGCAAACATTTTTTCACCCAATCTGGATAATTCTCTGTGGTAGTGATCAGTTCACTAAGCCCACTTGGCTGCCCAATTTTCACTCTTCTAGGTTGAAGCGTGTGTTTCCAGTAAGAGTTTGAATTTTTAGGTTTCACTGTGTTTTCTCCTATATAGATAGATGTGTTTGGAATTCTAAATGAAACACGGCTTGTGCTAGCTCTTTGAAAATTGACAAAATAAAGTAGATTTAGGTTCTGTCGCTAAGGTTTGTTTCCTCTTGAAGCAGCCCTAAGCAGAGCCTGCCTAAAGACATTTTCATTGGAAAGGTGTGCCAAGCGTCCAAAAGTACTGGTTTTCTGAAATCTCGGCAATCATGTTTTCACCCAATATTGATGATTCTCTGTGGTAGTGACCAGTTCACTAAGCCCACTTGGCTACCCAATTTTCACTCTTCTACGTTGAAGCGTTCGTTTCCAGTAAGAGTTTGAATTTTTAGGTTTCACTCTGTTTTCTCCTATATAGATAGATGTGTTGGGAACTCTAAATGAAACACGGTTTGTGCTAGCTCTTTGAAAATTGACAAAATAAAGTAGTTTTAGGTTCTGTCTCTATGGTTTGTTTCCTCTTGAAGCAGCCCTAACTGGAGACTGCCTAAATACACTTTCATTGGAAAGGTGTGCCAAGCGTCCAAAAGTACTGGTTTTCTGAAATCTCGGCAAACATTTTTTCACTCAATATTGATGATTCTCTGTGGTAGTGATCAGTTCACTAAGCCCACTTGGCTGCCAAATTTTCACTCTTCTAGGTTGAAGCGTGTGTTTCCAGTAAGAGTTTGAATTTTTAGGTTTCACTGTGTTTTCTCCTATATAGATAGATGTGTTTGGAACTCTAAATGAAACACGGCTTGTGCTAGCTCTTTGAAAATTGACAAAATAAAGTAGATTTAGGTTCTGTCTCTAAGGTTTGTTTCCTCTTGAAGCAGCCCTAAGCAGAGCCTGCCTAAAGACATTTTCATTGGAAAGTTGTGCCAAGCGTCCAAAAGTACTGGTTTTCTGAAATCTCGGCAATCATTTTTTCACCCAATATTGATGATTTTCTGTGGTAGTGATCAGTACACTAAGTCAACTTGGCTTCCCAATTTTCACTCTTCTAGTTTGAAGCGTTCGTTTCCAGTAAGAGTTTGAATTTTTAGGTTTCACTCTGTTTTCTCCTATATAGATAGATGTGTTGGGAACTCTAAATGAAACACGGTTTGTGCTAGCTCTTTGAAAATTGACAAAATAAAGTAGTTCTAAGTTCTGTCTCTAAGGTTGTTTCCTCTTGAAGCAGCCCTAAGCAGAAACGGCCTAAAGACATTTTCATTGGAAAGGTGTGGCCAGCGTCCAAAAGTACTGGTTTTCTGAAATCTCGGCAAACATTTTTTCACCCAATCTTGATGATTCTCTGTGGTAATGATCAGTTCACTAAGTCCACTTGGCTGCCCAATTTTCACTCTTCTAGGTTGAAGCGTTCGTTTCCAGTAAGAGTTTGAATTTTTAGGTTTCACTCTGTTTTCTCCTATATAGATAGATGTGTTGGGAACTCTAAATGAAACACGGTTTGTGCTAGCTCTTTGAAAATTGACAAAATAAAGTAGTTTTAGGTTCTGTTTCTATGGTTTGTTTCCTCTTGAAGCAGCCCTAACTGGAGACTACCTAAATACACTTTCATTGGAATGGTGTGCCAAGCGTCCAAAAGTACTGGTTTTCTGAAATCTCGGCAAACATTTTTTCACCCAATATTGATGATTCTCTGTGGTAGTGATCAGTTCACTAAGCCCACTTGGCTGCCCAATTTTCACTCTTCTAGGTTGAAGCGTTCGTTTCCAATAAGAGTTTGAATTTTTAGGTTTCACTCTGTTTTCTCCTATATAGATAGATGTGTTGGGAACTCTAAATGAAACACGGTTTGTGCTAGCTCTTTGAAAATTGACAAAATAAAGTAGTTTTAGGTTCTGTCTCTATGGTTTGTTTCCTCTTGAAGCAGCCCTAACTGGAGACTGCCTAAATACACTTTCATTGGAAAGGTGTGCCAAGCGTCCAAAAGTACTGGTTTTCTGAAATCTCGGCAAACATTTTTTCACCCAATCTGGATGATTCTCTGTGGTAGTGATCAGTTCACGAAGTCAACTTGGCTTCTCAATTTTCACTCTTCTAGGTTGAAGCGTTCATTTCCAGTAAGAGTTTGAATTTTTAGGTTTCACTCTGTTTTCTCCTATATAGATAGATGTGTTGGGAACTCTAAATGAAACACGGTTTGTGCTAGCTCTTTGAAAATTGACAAAATAAAGTAGTTCTAAGTTCTGTCTCTAAGGTTTGTTTCCTCTTGAAGCAGCCCTAAGCAGAGCCTGCCTAAAGACATTTTCATTAAAAAGGTGTGCCAAGCGTCCAAAAGTTCTGGTTTTCTGAAATCTCGGCAATCATTTTTTCACCCAATATTGATGATTCTCTGTGGTAGTGACCAGTTCACTAAGACCACTTGGCTGCCCAATTTTCACTCTTCTAAGTTGAAGCGTTCGTTTCCAGTAAGAGTTTGAATTTTTAGGTTTCACTCTGTTTTCTCCTATATAGATAGATGTGTTGGGAACTCTAAATGAAACACAGTTTGTGCTAGCTCTTTGAAAATTGACAAAATAAAGTAGTTCTAAGTTCTGTCTCTAAGGTTCTTTCCTCTTGAAGCAGCCCTAAGCAGAGACTGCCTAAAGACATTTTCATTGGAAAGGTGTGGCCAGCGTCCAAAAGTACTGGTTTTCTGAAATCTCGGCAAACATTTTTTCACCCAATCTTGATGATTCTCTGTGGTAATGATCAGTTCACTAAGTCCACTTGGCTGCCCATTTTCACTCTTCTAGGTTGAAGCGTTCGTTTCCAGTAAGAGTTTGAATTTTTAGGTTTCACTCTGTTTTCTCCTATATAGATAGATGTCTTGGGAACTCTAAATGAAACACGGTTTGTGCTAGCTCTATGAAAATTGACAAAATAAAGTAGTTTTAGGTTCTGTCTCTATGGTTTGTTTCCTCTTGAAGCAGCCCTAACTGGAGACTGCCTAAATACACTTTCATTGGAAAGGTGTGCCAAGCGTCCAAAAGTAGTGGTTTTCTGAAATCTTGGCAAACATTTTTTCACCCAATATTGATGATTCTCTGTGGTAGTGATCAGTTAACTAAGCCCACTTGGCTGCCAAATTTTCACTCTTCTAGGTTGAAGCGTGTGTTTCCAGTAAGAGTTTTGAATTTTTAGGTTTCACTGTGTTTTCTCCTATATAGATAGATGTGTTTGGAACTCTAAATGAAACACGGCTTGTGCTAGCTCTTTGAAAATTGACAAAATAAAGTAGATTTAGGTTCTGTCTCTAAGGTTTGTTTCCTCTTGAAGCAGCCCTAAGCAGAGCCTGCCTAAAGACATTTTCATTGGAAAGGTGTGCCAAGCGTCCAAAAGTACTGGTTTTCTGAAATCTCGGCAATCATTTTTTCACCCAATATTGATGATTCTCTGTGGTAGTGACCAGTTCACTAAGCCCACTTGGCTGCCCAATTTTCACTCTTCTAAGTTGAAGCGTTCGTTTCCAGTAAGAGTTTGAATTTTTAGGTTTCACTCTGTTTTCTCCTATATAGATAGATGTGTTTGGAACTCTAAATGAAACACGGTTTGTGCTAGCTCTTTGAAAATTGACAAAATAAAGTAGTTCTAAGTTCTGTCTCTAAGGTTGTTTCCTCTTGAAGCAGCCCTAAGCAGAGACTGCCTAAAGACATTTTCATTGGAAAGGTGTGGACAGCGTCCTAAAGTACTGGTTTTCTGAAATCTCGGCAAACATTTTTTCACCCAATCTGGATGATTCTCTGTGGTAATGATCAGTTCACTAAGTACACTTGGCTGCCCAATTTTCACTCTTCTAGGTTGAAGTGTTCGTTTCCAGTAAGAGTTTGAATTTTTAGGTTTCACTCTGTTTTCTCCTATATAGATAGATGTGTTTGGAACTCTAAATGAAACACGGTTTGTGCTAGCTCTTTGAAAATTGACAAAATAAAGTAGTTCTAAGTTCTGTCTCTAAGGTTGTTTCCTCTTGAAGCAGCCCTAAGCAGAGACTGCCTAAAGACATTTTCATTGGAAAGGTGTGGACAGCGTCCTAAAGTACTGGTTTTCTGAAATCTCGGCAAACATTTTTTCACCCAATCTGGATGATTCTCTGTGGTAATGATCAGTTCACTAAGTACACTTGGCTGCCCAATTTTCACTCTTCTAGGTTGAAGTGTTCGTTTCCAGTAAGAGTTTGAATTTTTAGGTTTCACTCTGTTTTCTCCTATATAGATAGATGTGTTTGGAACTCTAAATGAAACACGGTTTGTGCTAGCTCTTTGAAAATTGACAAAATAAAGTAGTTCTAAGTTCTGTCTCTAAGGTTGTTTCCTCTTGAAGCAGCCCTAAGCAGAGACTGCCTAAAGACATTTTCATTGGAAAGGTGTGGACAGCGTCCTAAAGTACTGGTTTTCTGAAATCTCGGCAAACATTTTTTCACCCAATCTGGATGATTCTCTGTGGTAATGATCAGTTCACTAAGTACACTTGGCTGCCCAATTTTCACTCTTCTAGGTTGAAGCGTTCGTTTCCAGTAAGAGTTTGAATTTTTAGGTTTCACTCTGTTTTCTCCTATATAGATAGATGTGTTTGGAACTCTAAATGAAACACGGTTTGTGCTAGCTCTTTGAAAATTGACAAAATAAAGTAGTTCTAAGTTCTGTCTCTAAGGTTGTTTCCTCTTGAAGCAGCCCTAAGCAGAGACTGCCTAAAGACATTTTCATTGGAAAGGTGTGGACAGCGTCCTAAAGTACTGGTTTTCTGAAATCTCGGCAAACATTTTTTCACCCAATCTGGATGATTCTCTGTGGTAATGATCAGTTCACTAAGTACACTTGGCTGCCCAATTTTCACTCTTCTAGGTTGAAGTGTTCGTTTCCAGTAAGAGTTTGAATTTTTAGGTTTCACTCTGTTTTCTCCTATATAGATAGATGTGTTGGGAACTCTAAATGAAACACGGTTTGTGCTAGCTCTTTGAAAATTGACAAAAAAAAGTAGTTTTAGGTTCTGTCTCTATGGTTTGTTTCCTCTTGAAGCAGCCCTAACTGGAGACTGCCTAAATACACTTTCATTGGAAAGGTGTGCCAAGCGTCCAAATGTACTGGTTTTCTGAAATCTCAGCAAACCTTTTTTCACCCAATCTTGATGAGACATTGTGGTAGTGAACAGTTCACTAAGTTCACTTGGCTGCCCAATTTCCACTCTTCTAGGTTGAAGCGTTCGTTTCCAATAAGAGTTTGAATTTTTAGGTTTCACTCTGTTTTCTCCTATAGAGATAGATGTGTTGGGAACTCTAAATGAAACACGGTTTGTGCTAGCTCTTTGAAAATTGACAAAATAAAGTAGTTTTAGGTTCTGTCTCTATGGTTTGTTTCCTCTTGAAGCAGCCCTAACTGGAGACTGCCTAAATACACTTTCATTGGAAAGGTGTGCCAAGCGTCCAAAAGTACTGGTTTTCTGAAATCTCGGCAAACATTTTTTCACCCAATATTGATGATTCTCTGTGGTAGTGATCAGTTCACTAAGCCCACTTGGCTGCCAAATTTTCACTCTTCTAGGTTGAAGCGTGTGTTTCCAGTAAGAGTTTGAATTTTTAGGTTTCACTCTGTTTTCTCCTATATAGATAGATGTCTTGGGAACTCTAAATGAAACACGGTTTGTGCTAGCTCTATGAAAATTGACAAAATAAAGTAGTTTTAGGTTCTGTCTCTATGGTTTGTTTCTTCTTGAAGCAGCCCTAACTGGAGACTGCCTAAATACACTTTCATTGGAAAGGTGTGCCAAGCGTCCAAAAGTAGTGGTTTTCTGAAATCTTGGCAAACATTTTTTCACCCAATATTGATGATTCTCTGTGGTAGTGATCAGTTCACTAAGCCCACTTGGCTGCCAAATTTTCACTCTTCTAGGTTGAAGCGTGTGTTTCCAGTAAGAGTTTGAATTTTTAGGTTTCACTGTGTTTTCTCCTATATAGATAGATGTGTTTGGAACTCTAAATGAAACACGGCTTGTGCTAGCTCTTTGAAAATTGACAAAATAAAGTAGATTTAGGTTCTGTCTCTAAGGTTTGTTTCCTCTTGAAGCAGCCCTAAGCAGAGCCTGCCTAAAGACATTTTCATTGGAAAGGTGTGCCAAGCGTCCAAAAGTACTGGTTTTCTGAAATCTCGGCAATCATTTTTTCACCCAATATTGATGATTCTCTGTGGTAGTGACCAGTTCACTAAGCCCACTTGGCTGCCCAATTTTCACTCTTCTAAGTTGAAGCGTTCGTTTCCAGTAAGAGTTTGAATTTTTAGGTTTCACTCTGTTTTCTCCTATATAGATAGATGTGTTTGGAACTCTAAATGAAACACGGTTTGTGCTAGCTCTTTGAAAATTGACAAAATAAAGTAGTTCTAAGTTCTGTCTCTAAGGTTGTTTCCTCTTGAAGCAGCCCTAAGCAGAGACTGCCTAAAGACATTTTCATTGGAAAGGTGTGGACAGCGTCCTAAAGTACTGGTTTTCTGAAATCTCGGCAAACATTTTTTCACCCAATCTGGATGATTCTCTGTGGTAATGATCAGTTCACTAAGTACACTTGGCTGCCCAATTTTCACTCTTCTAGGTTGAAGTGTTCGTTTCCAGTAAGAGTTTGAATTTTTAGGTTTCACTCTGTTTTCTCCTAT